>NC_053124.1:21599407-21899407 GCF_010015445.1 Perca fluviatilis | reverse complement strand
GCACGGCTCTGTACTAATACCGATAGAGTAAAAGCCCTGGGAATGACACGGAGTTCTGAGGGCAGACGCCAGCCCTCATGTGAATTATGTTGGGGGTGGGTGGGTTGGATACTATTGCTATGACCAAAGGGAAATCAGCAGTTATGAACAACGTGTGCAAAAGTGAGAAGGGAGGGAGTAAGGGGAGGAAAGAAATGGGAGGGGGCGCGGGAAGTTGTTTACTACGTTCCAGTCTGCTCTGCCATTTCTTCGGTTGTTGGCCTGATATTGATTATTGATTCTCCTGTTTTTAATTTTAATTTCTGACATTTGCTCGTGTTTTATATGTCCTTCTCTCTACTTTAATTCCTGGTTATTGTACTTAAAGTAAAAGCAAACAACAGGCAGGCATGATTGATATCTGTCTGTAAAACCAATAGTGCTGTCATTCTTGTGTTTTGCAGTATGACTGTAAAAAACGAAATGACTGCAGTGTAGTGTTAACTGCTTTGTAAATACAAAAGTACCTTGATATGACATGGTTTAGTGTTACAGCTTATCAATCACAAATTAGAAAGCGATTCGGCCCATTGTCAGATCATTTACAGGAGAACAAGTGCCAGTAAATGACCTGGCTTAGCTTGTTAGAGGTGAGACGAATGTTTTGACTCTCCAGGCAGCTTTTTTTTAGACTTGTGTCAGTAGCCTCTCACAGAGTTAGGTGCTACAGTGGCTTATTTTTGGCATAGCTGCTGTCAGGCAACGGAAGCAGCTAGTATCACTGCAAGCGCTTAGTATAAAAGAATGGGGAGAACATTTGTCACTCTGTAAGAGAAGGACACAGGGAACAGAGTTGGGGGGTGGGGGGTGAAATGTGTTTTTGATTAAAGTGGGAACACAGTGACTTTAGTTTGTGTGCTGTTACTACTGCTTTCCAAGTTTGCAAAATAGAGGAGGATAAGGACAGAAAAGCTTAAAGAAAACGGTGAAAGAACAGAGAGATTGATGGAGTGTTAAAGAAAAGAGGGAGGTGTGATTTGAGCGTGGTATGTGTAGCGAGGGGGAGTCTGCAGTTTTGAGGCGAAACGGAGTGAGTAATTGAAGTAAACACAGAAAAGAGGGCGTGGGGGAACCACAGGCCAGACTCTAAAAATCGGGCTGCGTTTACTGTGTGGTTCAACAAAAAAATCTCTACTACTGTTTTCCACAGTTATAATCCAAAACAAACATAGTATAAGACTTTGTATAGGGTAGATTTCTGTTTTTTTCCTCTCTTGCTGTGACACTAGTGATGTGTCGACTTGCATGACTTTCCTCAGGCCCCATTAAGTGGCTCCTTTAGTGCTCTCCACTAATGTAGGGCGCAGAGAAACCGCCGGCACATTGACGCTCTATCACTCACTCTCAGTTGCTGCTGGCAAAGGCTGGGAAAGGCGGCCGGATCCTCTGTCTAGTCCCAGAGGGCCCAATATGCTGAGGTCACAGTTCTGAATTGCCTCCAAATGACTTCACCCAGTGAAAGCACCTGCTTGGGGACGAATCCGCATTAAATCACTCAGTGACCACAGGGAGCTGTAGACAACTTCATTGAATTGGGCTGTCCTCTAAGGTGCACAATTAAGAAACATGCTGCTCTCTGTTGCTGCAGTGCTAACGTAGGGTATGAGCACTTTGCAACAATCACAGGCACCTGTTTTCACTGCAACTAATGAGGGAATTTAAGGGATTGCTCATTTGACATCTTACCCTGTAACACCTTGTAAGGATGTGGCAGCACTGTGGGATTAACTATTGACTCTGGACCTTATAGGCTTTGTAGTTCTCAGGTGGACAATTCAGAGTCCTTGAGCCTAAGGTTACATTTCTCAGGTAGAAAAGCCTTGTCTGTGTAAATAGGTCACATTGTTATAGGCCGTGAGGACAAACACACCATAAAAAGTCCCCCAGACGGGATGAAGGACAGCCTCTACCCAAATAGATGATAAAAAAATGGTTGCCCTCTGTCTGCTTTCCACCATCATTCATTATAAGATGTTTTATACTTCTCAGTTGCAGGGTGCTGCTTAAAACTGTCAATGTTTGGTTGATGTTCTGTGTTGCGGTGACTAATATGGAGTTTGTTTTCCCACCCCCCCTTTCCATCTCTCTCCCTGCTATACCTGTCTTTACTCTCTACAGTTGAAGGACGGAGAAAGAGGGCTGGACAGCCGAGGAAGGGACAGACGCCACCTCGAAAGCTTCACCCTCACCGTTATCCCCCTCCCCCTTTTTCCCCTTAACCCCTATCCCATCCCCCAACAAAACTCTCCCTGGTATCCGCAACATCCCCTCCCTAGTAAACCTGCACACATAGTAAAGTTCTGATGGATCCGAAAAACCAGGGGGGAACCGCGACTTCACCCCCTCTTCTCTCAGGTGTCCCCTCAGGGGAGCGGGAGAAGGAGGGAGGGGGTGGAAAGAAAGAAGAAGAGGAGGAGAAGAAGAGAGACAGAGAGAAGGAGGGAGCTGCCACTGTCTCTGCTGGTGCAGGAGGGGCAGGAGCAAATGGGCCAGGAGGTGCCGGTGATGACCAGTCCCATTTCTCCATCAAAGAGAGCAGCCTGTCTGAAGGCAATGTCAAACTTAAGATTGGCCTTCAAGCTAAACGCACGAAGAAGCCCCCTAAGATCTTGGAGAATTACGTGTGCCGACCAGCCTTCAGGGCCACTGTGAGGCATACGGGGCGTGGAGGAGGCGGTGCTCGTGGAAACCGTGCAGGGGCTACAGGTGATGGGGCAAGCATTCAGAGCCAGAGTACTTCAAATGGCAGGGAAAAAGATAAGGAGAAGAGTCCCAGTGTCAACAGACCAGCCTCATCATCTTCATCAACCCCCTCTGCTAAACCTCCTACGCCACCTCCTACGGCTCCTCCTCCCGCCAGCATTACCATGCTGTCACCCTCCCAAGTGAATGGGAGCGCTCTGGCAAAAAGGGTAAAGATGGAGAACATTGTCAATTTATTTTGATTCAGCAATGGATTCATATTTTGCCAAAAGTGAACATCCAGTATTAACAGCCAGCATGTCCACCAATAGAAACAGATCCCATCATATTCTGAAAGCCACGCCCACCGGAGGGGAAAACAACTCTCCGCTCTCCATTGACTTGTATTGCGTCAAGGTGCCTCCTCGTCAATTCCATCTCCTAGCAAACAACAGAAAAATGCCTAAAAGCTGCTGTGTGGTGGGATGCACTACCAACAATGTGTATAACCCCTAACTTAAGTTTTTATAAGCTGCTTACTCGAAAAACTAACTACATGTCTGTAAATTAAGCTAAGAAAACGTAACGTTGGGAATATTGTTAGGGTAGTGTCAGGATCCCGCAGTCTCCCCATTCTCTCTGCTGATTCCTCACGTCTGTATCCACGTTTGTCTTCATAAAAGCTCAGTTTTTCGTGTCGGCAGCTTATAAAACCTTAAGTTATGGGTTCTTGACATTGTTGGTACTGAATATCACCACATAGCAGCTTTTAGGCATTTTTCTGTTGTTTGCTAGCATACGGAATTGATGAGAAGGCACCTTTTACGCAATATAAGTCAATGGAGAGCGGAGAGTTCTTTTCCCCTCCTGTATATTTATTTTGTGTACATTTACCTGACTTCCTTAAAATGTTATTAGTCAGTCGTCAGTAAGGCAGTGGCCCACAAAAAGGTTACCGTAGTAATCCCCATGTTATTGCACAAATAAAGAGCATAAATTGTTCTTTAGTTTTCTTTGTGTTCTCTGTTGTCCCTATTCCTCATGCACCGCCCCCTCCAATCTCCCTTCGTCTGTGTCGTCTATCCTCTGTCTCTGCTCGGCCATGTACTCTCCACCCCCCTCCCCTGCATGACCCCCTCTGTAGCTCTCCCTCTCTGTCCCCAATCTGACCCTGATAAGTGTTATTGAGTTGAGTGTAACTTCCCCCCTGGGCATGCCTGGGGAGCAGCAGACAGAAAATCTTATCAATGTATTGCAGTTTGTAAATGGGTATAGAAACCTATTTCTGATTAATAGTTTGTACACTACAGTGTATGACTTTTAAACCTGTGTTTAAATGTTTAGAGAAAAAACTGGATACAGTACATACATCCATGTAATTTAGCAGTTAGACAGGGTATTTCTCAAATGTATTAAGTAAATTATTCCTCCCCATTAACCACCTATTAATTGTCATTAATAACTTGCCATCTTGTTCTTTTATTTTTATTTGTAGGGTTCACCAAAGATGGATTGCAAGTCTGATACAAAGCCAGACACGAAAGCAGCCACCACCACATCTGAGAGACCCCTTAACCTTCACCGCCCTCCACCAGACAGCAAAACGCATCCCTCTGGGAAGAAAACACCAACCCCACAACCTAACCCCCGGACATCTTCACCTTCTCCACCACTACCTGCATCAAAAGAACCCATTTTCGAGGCTGTTAAACCTCCTCAATACAGCTACAGCACTGAAAGTCAGAGAGACAAGGACAAGGGTGTTCAAAATTGGGGAGCACCCACAGTCACTGAAAAATTAGCTCAACTCATAGCGACTTGCCCACCATCAAAAACCCCTAAGCCAGCCAAACCTGCAAAGATTGACCCCGCTCCTCCTCTCCCAAGCTCAGGCTTTATGGCCCCCACAGCCAAGCAACGAGACAGGGCTATGGCCAATAGGAACACATATTCAAGAGTAGTACACCTTTCTCCACCACCTCCTGTATCTCGGCCACCTGGTCGGCCCTATGGTTCTAGGAACAAGGACTGTGTTATGGAAAATCCCTCCCCCCTGACACCACTGAGACAGGAGGACACAGAAGGGGCAGAGAAAGCTAGTAGCAGCAGCAGTGGCAAAAGCATCAGCAACAGCAGTAGTCGCAGCAGCAGCCCAGCACTCACCTATGGCAATAAACGCCTGTCAGCCATGTCAATGGAAAGCAACAATGACAACAGTAGCATTTCTAAGCCACAGTCCCGTCCAGCTCACTGCTTGGTCCACACCACATCTTTGTCATCTTATCCCATTTCATCCTCTTCTAGCACTTCAGCTGAGCAGAGGACATTGAGTGCAGTAAGTCACCTGGGCTCCCCTGCTCCCTCACAAGGACACCATGCACGAGAGAGTCCTGCCTTGGCAGAGGAAAGCAGCGCAAGTGAGAGGGAACAGGACAGTGACAGCCCTAGAGACTTAACCAGGTGCCCTCCTCCAACAGGAACAGGAAAGCCAGAAGGGAAAGACAAGGGGGCTAGTAATCAGTCACTGCGAGTTGAGAGGGGGAAAAGCTCTAGCCCAAGTAAGCGAAGTCCCAATCGTGATAGTAGCAGACCTGGTCGGACTTGCAGTCCCCCTGAGCCTGTAAGACAACGGGTGTCTTCTTCACCAGAGCCAGATTGTGACGAAAGCCCACCAACGCCTCTTAGAGATGATTCTCCTGATTCATCCATAGACTCTCCAGCAGAGCAGGACAGCAAACCCCTTAAAAAACGCAGAGGAAGGAAACCCCGCTGGTCCCGTGTTATGAACAAGCCACAGGGTCAAAGAGCAGGCCAGGACAGTCCCTTCGACCAGAGCAAAACCACCTTGCCTTTATCTTCAAGCTTGGAAATGCTGTCACCACCGGTTAAGAGACCTGTGGGCAGGCCTCCAAACCCAAATAAGGTCAAACCAATACCTGTGCCACAAAGTCCATCGTCACAGCTTTTCCCACCCCAGCCTAAGAAAAGGGGAAGGCCAAAGTCCAAAATGCCAAGGCTTGACGCTCCGCCCCGTGGGTGCCTTACTAACAAGCTGGCCCCCTCCAAGGTCTTTTCATCTTTACTGAAGTCCAAAGAAGAGCAAGATCCCCCTGTTCTTCACCCAGAGGTGGACCTGAACCCCCCTAAACCTATGCCTAGAAAACGTGGACGCCCCAAGCGCCTTCCTCCTACCTTACCCCAGGAGGGTCAGCCTCCCACGTTGGCTCCAGAGGCAGGCGACATGGGAGACAAACGGTTCCGCAGCAAAGGAAATGGGCAGCTTATCATGAAAACTATCATAGGCAAGATCAATAAGATGAAAAGTATGAAACGGAAGCGCATTCTCAGTCAAATCTTATTAGGCCCAAGACCAGAAGACACCCCTAAATGCACCACCAGTGGGGTGGTTGGCTCTGTGGAAGCTGCAACCCAATCATTGTCCTCCCTGGCTGCTTCTTTTGGGGGAAAACTAGGGCCACAAATTAATGTCAGTAAAAAGGGCACAATATACATGGGTAAGAGGAGAGGCCGTAAACCAAAATCAGCGACTAATGCCACACTAACTCCAGAACCTTTCCTATCCCCAAACACCACTTCCCCTCTTCATCACCATCCATCACAGTCCCAGCAACAGCACCAGCTTTCCTCTTCAGAGGTCTTTCCCTCCCCCTCCCTCTCACAGTCTAGTGGAGGCCATAGTCCCATCAGTGATGCGAGCTTTGTGGAGCCAGGCTCGGTGCACTTTGCAGGTCACTATTCTAACCCCCATCATAGCCACAACACGTTCTCCTTCCCTCCCCCAACCTTTTCAGCCCCTAATCCTCGCAACCCAGGACTGGGCTCAACATCATCATCCATGGCCACAGCAGCTTTCCAGAAAAAGTCAACTTGCCGTGGATACCATCACCACCACCACCATTACAGGCAACACTACCATTATCATAAGCTTTCCCCTCCCAGGCCGCTGCATCCCACCTCCCCTGCCCCCCTAAGTGAGCTAAAAGAAGCCACTCCATCACCAGTCAGTGAGTCACACAGTGAGGAGACAGTGCCCAGTGACAGTGGAATAGGAACGGACAATAACAGCACCTCTGACCGTGGTGAAAAAGCTGGAGGTTTGGGTGGAATTGGGATGCCACCTGGGATGGGCACTGGATTATTAATGCCAGGGGTCATCGCTTCAGCTATGGGTCCAGGGGTGGGCCTTAATTCTAGAGGAAGGCGACGTCACTCCGCTGTCCTTATGGAACATCCCTCACCCTCTCCATCACCCCACGGGGCAAGGTCATCACCCGATCCCAGGAGACCTCACCCAGCAGCTCCCGCCTCCTCCTTAATAGGACACAAGGAGAAACATAAGCACAAGTGCAAACGCCGCAACCATGGGTGCCCTGGCTATGACAAGCTAAAGAGACAGAAAAGGAAACGCAAGAAGAAGTACTTGCAGCTGCGCTCCCGGCGGCATGACCCAGACTTTATTGCTGAGCTGGATGAGATTGTTGTGAGACTGAGTGAAATACGGATAGCACACCGTACAACAGGGCACCGGCTTAGCAGTGGAATAGGCATAGCAGCAGGAACAAGTAGAGTGCCAGGAGTGGGGAGCAGGGCCAGTGGTGGCATAGGAGGCACAGGTGGCCCTCCTCCACATCATTATGTCCACAGGGACCTCCTGCCTACAATCTTCAGGGTTAACTTTGGCAGCTTCTACTCCCATCCTGCATACTCCTGTGACCCATTGCACTATGTTCGTAAACCAGACATGAAGAAGAAACGGGGACGGCCTCCCAAACTGAGGGAGTCCATGTCTGAGGTTCCTTTTGTACCTGGGCTTGGATTCCCCCTCTCCAGTGGAGGCTTCTACCACCCCTCCTACAGTGTTCCCTACTCCTCTGGGCCTCTGGGTTTGGGCTATTACAGAGGCTATCCTCCAGCTAGTGCTCTGTATCCCCACCCACACCACCAGTCACCCCACACAGCCCCATCCCACCACTCTCATCACTCACCGTCTTTCCCCCCTCCTCCCCCAACATCTTACATGCATCATCACCACCCTTCACATCTCCTGCTGAATCCCTCTAAATTTCACAAGAAAAAACATAAGCTGCTTAGGCAGGAGTACCTGGGAGGAGGAAGGTCGCCTGTCCTATATCCACCTATGTCTTCTGAGCTTTCCTTCAACTGGCACCACAAACACAAACACAGACACAAACACAGAGAGCGCTGTGCTGAGGAGGACAGAGAGGAAGCAGCAAGAGGAGGATCAGGGAGCCGGGCTAGTGCAGGGATTTCTGAGAGTGGAGCACCAGGGAAAGGGGAGCGAGTTGCCAGTTTAGGAATGGCAGAGTCTTTACAACGATGCCGCTTTGGACGAGACACCTCCAGCACCAGTGCCAGCAAGCAAGCTGCTTCCACTTCTGCCCACTCTCCTTCTTCTTCCTCATCCTCATCTGCAGAAAGGTACAAGCGCAAAGAGAGCTCCATGTCTTGTCTAGGCCCCTCCAGGCTTGCACTCGGTAGCAGCTCAAAAGGTCACCACCAAGTAGAATCATGGTTCAGGATGGGCAGCTCTAAGACAGACTACTCTAAGCTTTCACGGAGTCGTGTGGCACCTGGCCAGGGTCCGTTCTCAGATGTACGGGCTGAAGACCAAGCAGGCTGCTCAGACAGCGAGGATGAGGAGCCCCTCAGCCCCACAGAGGATGTAGAGCCTGGAGCCCATGATTCTCCAAACCTTACAAATCTGTTTGCCTCTGCTCTCACCCGTACTACGCTGAAGGGGGGCAGGAGCAGAAAGACTGAGGTAGTCACAGAGTGCCCCAGCTTCTCCCGCATGGACCGGCCGATGAGGAAGGAACACTCAACATCAGCAGAAAGGAGAGAGTTAGGTAAGTCTAATTTTTTTTTTGTTTAATTGTAAATGTATCTGTATGAATGTGCTGCCTACAGCAGAGCATCCACTGATTAACTGATACAGGCTATAGGTTACAACAGCATCTGCATAGTTCATTTTGAAAAAAGAAAAGACTGTATAGTAACCAGTAACCGTAGCAGCAGGGAGCTATTTGCATTCATTTGTTCTTGGACATTGAATCCCATATAGTTCATGTAGCCCTATATGCTTTTGAGTTTGACGAGATATTCAGCACAGAAAATCTTTTGACCCAAATTAAATTTTACATTGTTAAAGGTTATTGGAGTCAATTTTGCACAAAATCCCAAATTAGGTCTGCACATGAAGTTGTAGCAAGAATCCTGTGGCTGAATATGATTGGATGATGTCCGATTAGCTTTATGGCTTGACACAGCTATGTTTTAACTAGCACAGTGTGTAATCAATAAGATCCAGCACTTGTTCCAGGACTATGTATTTGGGCAATAACCGTTTCAGACATTGCTGTATGGCACAGCAAGAGGACTCTCAAATCTTGCTTGATCTCTGCACAGTTAAGCCTGTGTAATCCTTCATAGTGCTGAGAAGTTGTGTAGTGGTTACAACTGGAACCATCAAACCACACTGATCTGTTTGGTCTCTGTTGCGCTCTCATCTGTCTCCTATATGTACAAAGAAAATACTAAGTGGAATGGGCCACATATTTTGGTGAAAAAATTCCCACTGAACAGTGACCGTGACACCCCCTGTGCACACACTGTCTGACATTTGGTAGCTCTTACTAGTGGGCTTGGCAAGAAAAAGCATGCGTAATGACTTAAACTGGCCCCTCTGTGAGTGTGGATGGCCGCAGTTGGCCACAGTTGATATAGCATTCTTGCCAGAGCAAAAGGGGTGGAGTGTTTTGTTAACATGCTATATTTAGTGGACATTTCCCTCAAAAGCCCACAATGTGAGGCCTAGTCCTATCCTTCTGTACACCCAGCACCTGGACTGAGCTAATGTTTCTGATGTAAGACACAGCGCCTCAGCAATGGTCTTCATCAGTGTGACTTTGAATGCCCCCTAATAAAGTCTGATGTGCTTGTATGTCTGTGTGCGTGAGCACCGGTAGGGTGGATGTTTGTGTTTATGTGCATGTTAGTAACTGAGATGGGAAGCTGTAAGGTCCCTGTTGAGGCAGCATGGTGCAGTTCAAACCACGCTGTGGTAATCCTGGATTAGAGCTCAGGACTTGGGGTCAACCAGCGGTCGCAGACTGTGAAGGTAGAAAAGGGCCAAGGATGGGGACTGGGCTGGCACAAAGGACAAGTGGGGAATGATGGAAGTAGGTAAATGCATACTGACTGAAGAGTATGGGTTGAGAGTGAGAGTGGGGAAAAAGGACTGTAAGGGAGGCCAAGGATAATATGTAGCAAAAACAGGGTGAGACTAGGTTTCTATCCAAACGTTCAGATTTTAAGTAAATTTCATGTCAACAAAAGAAAATGCAAATAAATATTTGTTTCTGTCAACTACTGTTTAGTAAGCCATATTTAAACCATGCATGATAACCTATCAAGACCGTATGCTAAGCTGTTCACATAACACAGGGGGATGGGGCAGTGGTCATGCAATAGTTAAAAATGTTCTCTCTGATAAGCTAGTTAATTGGTCTGTCTTACCTGGTGACTTAGTTCACATGTGTGGGATCCCTGATCTCACTGTGACTAGGCTAGTCTTTGTGGGTCGCTGGACATGGGACAACCCTCTTTCACTGAACCTGGAGTCATGTATGACACATAATAATAGTGTTGATAGATGTATACCAATTATATGACAAGTATAGTATAGATGTATTAATCTAAATATGTATTATCTGTTTCAGTTGCTTTTTTGCAACTTCTCCACCTTGGAAATACGCAATGTTTAGTATTCTTTTGTGGCATTTTCGTCCAAAATCTAATTCCATTCAAATTGAAACATTTGAATGGAAGCTTTCTTAATTAGTGCCAAAAAAAAGTGATAGGGATAAAATGTCTTTCTTCGTTGACTGAAAGAGGGGCAATTAAAGTATAAAGATGTTGGGGGGAATAAATAGAGTGATGAGTGAGTCATATGTTTTAAGTGAAGGAATAGGTGTTCATAGTTCATAGAAGACTAGGGTGAGTGTGAGATTAATTAAAAGATGTAGAAATATAGAGGGAAGGGTTTTCAAAGGTCAGGCAAGGGGAGGAAGAAGGGAGAGGGTAAGGAAGTCAGGATGATGAGTAGGGTTGGGTACCGAACTTTGTACTTTTACCGGTACCGACCGAATCACGTCGGTACTACCGAGTATTGGTTCACGTAAAATCAAACGGTGCCAAATTTCGGTACCTGAGAGTAAGCGCAAGCTTATCTGTCCTCTCCTCTATTGACAGAGAGCAGAGGTCCGACACACACACACACACGCACGTGCAGAGGTACGGACGGAGCAAACTACGTCAGCTCTGCAGTTTTATTGAAGTCACAGTGAGTCACAGCGATGCCGATAAAGCAGTTTCAAGTGTGGTTACAGTTTTTCAAAACTTCACGCAGACACTTTTCACCGTGATATGATATTAATGGCGAGCCGGAAGCAGTCGCGGTGCTGTTGACATTACACTTCCTCTGAGACGAGCAGGCACAACGGTGGTTTCTGTGCCCTGGGGACTGACTGACAGGCTGAGGCTGTAAGGCAAGGCAACTTTATTTCTACAGCACCTTTCAGCTACAAGGCAATTCAAAGTGCTTTACATGAAACATTAAAGAGCAATTAAAATCGGTCATGATGAAAATATAACAGGCTAAAATATAATAATATACAAATACAAGAATAAATGTTACAGTGAGTAAGAAATTAATTATTCAATTTAATAGGTTGTAGGGACGGGTTTGGGAGGAGACAGGGAGGGGTTTTATTTTTATTTTTGTTTAATTTCTGTCAGTGTAAAATATTCAAAATAAATAACATAATGTTCTAAGTAAATAGGTTTGGAATTATTTTTACAACCGATTTTCCGGTACCGGTATCGGGACTAGTATTGGTTCAGATGCGAAAGGTACCCAACCCTAACGATGAGGGGCAGGAGAATGATGTTAATGAGGAAAAAAAGAGGAAAGAGGAAGATGTGTGAAGACTGAAGCAAATTCTTGTGATATCAAAGGATGGGAAGTAGGAAGGGGAACGTGTGGAAGACAAGGGTGAAATATCAGTTTAAGATGCATTTAAATGAGGAAAGAAGAAATTTGAACAAAGATGACAATGGAAAGGGATGTAAAGCGTCAAGAGGAGAGTCAGAGAAAATGACGAGCTGCTGAGAGATGGTGAATAAACTACTCCATGTACTAGTGACCACTTTTACCTAAATATGCAGTATTCATTTTCTTCTCTTCTTTGACTAGGGTCATCAGGTATCCAGACAAGAGGTGTAGCCCTCTCGACCCCTGAAGGGCATGAAGGATCCATGCACCACCGGCAGCAGCACCATCACCAACCTTCACTTTTTCACTCCCATGGCTCTGCTTCCTCCTCCTGCCTCTCCCCCTCTCAGGACAGTTGCCTGGATGCCTCCCTGCCCCACCACTCCCATCGGGCGCAGCCATCCAAACACAGCCTGCACCATGTGAACAAAATCCTGCGTGCCAAGAAGCTACAGAGACAGGCTCGCACAGGAAACAACGTGGTGAAGAAGAGGGGCCCCGGACGTCCCAGGAAACACCCGTTACCCTCCCCGCCGCCATCCCCACCACCAGTGGTTGAATTGAACCAGACCCGGCACAGGGACAGAGGGGCAGAACGGCCAGCAGGGGGCCGAGGGTGGGAGGGGGACACTGTAACAGATGCTATTGAGTCGGTAGTCCAGGGCCAGCGTAGAAAAAGTCAGAAGAAGAAGCACTGGGACGGAGACGGGGATGAGGAAGAAGAGGAGGAAGAAGAGGACGGGGAGGTAGAAGAGACTGAGGAGCGATTGCCGGATAGAGAGGAGAACCTGGGCAACCTGGTAGTAACGTCCAGAGCTGGGACAGGAAGTAGCTGGCTTGCCCAGGACGAGCTCCAGCACTTTCGTGGGTAAGGAAATTAACCTTTATACTTAAAAGTCTGAGCTGTGGGACACTGACACAGATTTACACTGAGTATTAATGTTAGGATTCAATGCTGGTATTTAAAGGAACATTATTAAATCCAGTAGTAACTAGAAACCAAGTCATGGTTCTATTTTTAGCTCACTGGAAAGCAAGCCAGATGGCCACTGCTCCCCGGAACGCCCAGGCACCGTCTCCAGGGAACAAGCTCCGCCCATGCCCATAATCAGCCAACGGGAGAAGAGAGCAGCCAGACCTCCAAAGAAGAAATTTCAGAAGGCGGGACTTTACTCTGATGTGTACAAGACCGAAGAGTGAGTTCTAGAGAAATCTTAAACTAAATCTTCTTCTGAAATTGATTTTTATTTTAGATGTCAATGCACCATATACAGTTTTTCTGGAGTTAAAACTTTACATTTTACCATTTCTGTACCACACCTTGCAGCCCACGGAGTCAGCTTCTGCAGCTAAAGAAAGAGAAACTTGAATACATACCTGGGGAACATGAGTATGGATTGTTTCCATCTCCTATACATGTTGGTGAGTCTCAAATAGGATCACTTTTTGCACCGCACTTCCTATTTTTATAACACAGGATTTAAACATGTAATTACAACCAAAGTAACGACCAGTCTTTTAAAACACTCAACAAATCTTATTTGAGGTATTTATGTTTTCTGGTGCTCTTAAAGGTTTATTGACATCAGTCATGTTTTATATGCAGAGGTAAAACATTCGCCTGTCTCATGAAGTTGGATCAGTCAGTTTTGCTGACTAAAAAACAACCACTCTTTCTACTTCAGTCCCCCAGGGCTTCTGGGGTTACTCATCAAAGCTATCCAGTAAACCTGTTTCTAGGAACAGGACCCTTTTAGTAACCTCAGGCCAACATTTTCAGCTATGATAAGATGAAATGCACAAAAAGTTTCATCAAGACATTAGACGTCTCATTTCCATACAGTATGTGAATATCAATGTGATTTATGTAGGTGGTCAAAAATGGCTTACTTCTTAACTTACGTTTCAATTTTATTGTCTCCTTTCAAATTTCCCCCACGTTTTTTTCAGGAAAGTACCTGAGACAGAAGCGCATTGATTTCCAGTTGCCTTACGACATCTTATGGCTGTGGAAACACGATCAGGTGATCAGTCATGTTGAGCACTATATGATTTTAGAGTTTTCCCATGCTCATAGTGAGTTACTGACATGTCATTTCAAAATGTACAGCCCCAGTGAAGGTCCACATAAGTATTTGTCTTTAAACCCCTTTGTGTTTACCATTCGGTTTTTGTGTTTCAGCTTTACAAGAGGCCGGATGTCCCCCTTTATAAAAAGATCAGATCAAGTGAGTATCTGGCTTTGTTCCAGCGATTTAGCCAGAATATAATTTGCAGCCTGATCAATGTATGTGCTTGCATTTCTTTGTTTTAACACGTTGGTTGCTTTAACTGTTGTTATCCTCATTATCAATTATATGCGTTGTTTGCAAAACAGGATTTAATAATGCTTGATGCTGCCACTGCTGGTCACACTTCATGAGAGTGTCAATAACTGTAAATGTAAAACGGTAATCCCCTGTTTGTGTCATAGATGTCTATGTGGATGTGAAGCCTCTTTCTGGTTATGAAACAACTACATGCAGCTGTAGACCGCGTGAGGACTCGACTGAAAAAGGCTGCATGGATGATTGTTTGAATAGGTAAAGAGAAATCACAGAATATAGTGGCGGCTTTTAACAGGTTTCCCATTGATTACATTACAAAAATCTACTCAGGTTTAGTCATGTTTGTTAGGCACGTTGTTGTAAAGTTTGTTTAGTAATGAAATAAAGGTGAAAAGAGGTTATACATAGTGTGTAGAGTCAGCTTCAACCTCCTTTAAAAAGAAATCATTGCATATTTCTGCAGGATGAGTTTTGCTGAGTGCTCTCCCAGCACGTGTCCATCTGGTGATCAGTGTGACAACCAGCACATCCAGAGACATGACTGGGTCCAGTGTCTGGAGCGATTCCGTGCTGAGGGCAAGGGCTGGGGCATCCGCACCAAGGAGACTCTTCGCTCTGGACAGTTTATCATCGAGTACCTGGGAGAGGTGGTTAGCGAACAGGAGTTTAGGTGAGACAGTCAGGTCACCTATAATGCAAGAAATCCTTGTTGGGTGGCAGATATGCCCCCAAAAATATGTGAATGTCAGAAGATTTAGAATATTCTGCATTTGTCTATGCCTGTTTCACTTCCTCAGTTCACGACTTAATTTATCTTGATATGGAAATTAATTAAAACCTCTTTTTTTTATTTTTATGTTCCACTACGTCTCTCCTACCATATTTCAGGAGCCGTATGATGGAACAGTACTTCTCCCACAGTGGCCACTACTGTCTGAACCTGGATAGCGGCATGGTGATCGACAGCTACAGAATGGGCAATGAGGCACGCTTCATAAACCACAGCTGTGAACCCAACTGTGAGATGCAGAAGTGGTGGGTGCCATGGTAGCTTTAAACCAGTTCCCTCCTAATGTCCTTGTGGTGGTTTTGGGTTCTCACCAAACCACAGATTTGGCTAAGCCTTTTCAGGCACGAGCATGAGCAGTTGCCACAAGTTGTTAAGGACGGATAATTGAGCCTGACCTAGCATAAACGAGAATTAGTTTGAAACCAAAAAATATAAATTTTTCACTTTTGGTTTCTGATTTGTTACTCAAATGAGAGACTTCAAGTAGTTAAAACCCAGCATTGTTTACATCCATTTATTGGCTTGCAGTTGGCTTCTTCTTCTCTTATCTTTGTTGGCGCATTTCAGCATATAGTGGGGCTAACGCCCCCTGTAGATCAGTGGAATAGTGTGACACCATTGGTATGATTGCATGGCGTCGCCTGCATTTGTGCACATGCATGTGTGCACATGCATGTGTGTCCTTGTGTTAGTGCACGACACAAACAAAACGCAGCCCTACTCATCGAAAAACAGCTCTATGGCTCTACTAGAGGTCTAAAACTCCACAGGGAACCTGTCCGGTACATCAACAGTATTATTAAAGAAGCCGCGTTAAACAAGTGAAGCTGAGAATATTGCTGGGTCGTTGTAAAATGAGAGTGGGAGAAGCTGATTGGAAAATGTCCCAGCTTGATAATTCAGTATTTTGTTTTCTAAATGCTTCCGTCCATTACGGTTAACGAACTGGAAAATACCAGCCTATTACCTTAATAGTTTCAGTTAATTGCTATCTGTTTGTGTGCTAATGATTTGGGTGAGCTGGGTAATTTCTTACTCACTCTGTATGAGGCAAAGGAGAGAAAGATCTTCAGCATAGAAATAATAATTTTGGTACGGTATGATCCAAATAGAGACAATTCCAGCCAAGCCACACAAATCCTGCCACAGTTATTGTATTCTTGATTTCCTCACTTATGTTAACAGATAATAAGGGGGAGGGGTTGTTTAAGTTATGTGGATTTATTACAGATATACAGTTAAAGCATTTAACCTAAGATACAGATAAGTAGCCACAGTGTATGTTAGCTAATATTAGGTTGCCCTTGTTTGGATATCTTACACAAGCTCTAAAAGGGACACGTGTAGCAGGTGCATGTCATTGTAAATGAGAAAACTCTGCCTTGAAACCCAAACCTTATTAATGTGGTTTTCTTTTGGTAATCTGATGAAATCACCTCAGTCAGTCTCTGGCAGTGTTCAAAGACCTAAATGTCTTAAAGGCCTTGCACCACGCCAAAACAATTCACTGGGTTCCTGAGGGATTGTTCTCACATCATGGCTAAAGCCACTGCAATTGGAGACCTGGCTGAGCAGGCCTCCCTGTGCCAGACTTTTATAAGTGAGACCTACTTAGGTTTTTCTTTAAGACATGGTTTGCCTTTATATGGTAAATCTGCAACACGTGTTCAGCACAGTTTAGAGGGTTTGATTGCGGACAGCTAATGACCTCCAGAGAGTCACACTATCAAACTACGCTCTGCCCTCCAGCATAGACTAGCTCATAATCTAGGACGCTGGTCGGTGTATGTGTGTGGCTGCTTGTGTGTGTGTAATGTAGAGTGGCTGGGCTGAAATAAAAGACTCCACAAGGATGGAGGATTTTCAGCACAAAGCCTGACGAGTCATCTATCTTGTCACAGAAGAGAGATTACATGGAGCCAGGCCTTAGATACAGCTGTAGTGCCTGAAGACAATGCGCTGAACCAGCTTTTTACCCCTATAGAAGGAATAAATTATCAAGTGCCTGGCAAACCGAATAGTGTGCTTTATTCTTAAAAGAATAGTGAAAAGCTGGAGCACTGCTTTCGTTTGGAGAAGGGGAAAATAGGGAGGACAACATGTTGAGCGTTTGCCAAATTGAGCAATTGAAACCGGGCCCATTCTAACAGGGCTAGTTTAACATTGCTTAAAGTCATGACAGAAACTTTACGTCAAACAGCGGGATTATATATTTTCCTCACACCCCCCTTACATAATGCTCTCCATCTTGTTTCGGATGTTGTTTCTTTCTCCTTAGACGGGCAAGTTTGACATGAAAATTATATGATTGTTTTGTTCAGAGGTGAATTTATAAAAAATGTTTAATCTATTCTGGTGCCTGTTGCATAATAATGTGTTTGAAGTAACTTAATGTTGTTGCCCTATTAATAAATTTACCCTGATATGATGTCATCTTCAACATTTATCAGTAAAATACTACTCTTAAAGCAACACTAGATAACTTTTCCCGCTTCGGTCCCCCTACAGGTTGGAAGCGCAATTGTCCATTACATTACATTATGCAAGTTTGCCAGATCGGGTAGCGGATCTGTAGTTTGAATGAACTGGACAATGTAATGCAATGGACAATTTCGCTTCCAACCTGTAGGGGCACCGAAGCGGTTAAAGTTCTCTAGTGTTGCTTTAACATAGACATCTAGTAACCTCCTGACAGATCAAAACACTTCAGAGGCTATGTGCACTTCATTATTTTTCTAACTTTCTTAATATCCTTTAACTTTCCTCTCCTTTAACTTCAATATGGCAAATTTACAGTAGTTCATTTTAATGTTGTTTATTAAACAAACTTCCTCATGCTTTATAATTAATGATAAAATTCCTAATGTGAATGCTGCATCCTCTCACGCAACCTCCCTGTGACTCCTCTCTTAGGTCAGTAAATGGGGTGTACAGAATAGGTCTCTTTGCTCTTAAGGACATCACCAGCGGCACTGAGCTCACCTATGACTACAACTTCCATTCCTTCAATACAGAAGAGCAGGTGAAGCACCAGCCACCATGTTTGACCTCCTCATGGAATAACAATTTAACATATTTCATGTTCAGAGCAGTGTCATCGCAGCTGCTTTTATCGTGGCACAACCCTTTTCTCACCTGTTGCAACTCACTTTTTCTCTACTCTACAGCAAGTGTGTAAGTGTGGCTCGGAGAGCTGCCGGGGCATCATCGGAGGGAAGAGCCAGCGTATAAACGGCCTGCCTGGGAAGACAGGTGGGACGCGGCGACTGGGTCGGCTCAAGGAGAAGAGGAAGTCCAAACACCAGCTCAAGAAACGAGTAAGTGATCAATGTACATACAAATAGAACCTGTGTTGGTATCGGATCACTAGTACTTAAGATCAGATACTATTTTTGCTAGAGAAAAGCAATCCTTTTACTATAACCTTTAACTATAGCCTATTAATATCTAGCTAAAGCTATTGCCTGGTTGATAAAAGTGTAGCAGCTTCTCGTTAAATATCAGGTGCAGTGTCTATATAGGGCATGAATTTGTCAGTGTCTCAGAGGTACTCTTAGTGGGCCACAAGGTGTCTAAAAAAGTAACTCAGAATACCTTAAAGGGTATACTTTTGATTTAAGGCTGAATGGTATAACCTAACATGTACAGTATATCATAGTATATTTTGAATATGTTTATTTTAGCGATATACATCGTGGTTTCAAATTCTGATTGAACTTGGAAATGAGAACAAGAGTTATAAGTAACCTCATTAGCCAATGGTAGATTTCCAATACGATTGGTGCTTTAATACAACTTTCTTTATCTTCAGGAGGAAGAGTCAAGTGACAGCAACAAGTTTTACCCTCATCTCATGAAGCCCATGTCCAACAGAGAGAGGTAAACAGACACAAACTGGCACACGAGCAATACATAAGGGAAACAGAACTCTCTCTCTAATTACACTGATTGTAATACAGATTATATTATTATAACAACCACATTTTTTGTCAAGTGTGAGGCATTGATGTTAGCACTCACAGACACACGCCGTCTTCACACTCCTGTCCTCTCTCCCTCAATTATCAGGAACTTTGTGCTGAAGCATCGAGTGTTTCTCCTGAGGAACTGGGAGAAGATGAGGGAGAAACAGGAGCTTCTGAAGAGAGAGGGTGAGCGAGAGAGGGACGCCAGCAGCCTGTCCTTGTATACGCGCTGGGGGGGAGTGATTCGTGATGACGGCAACATTAAGTCAGGTGAGTGTACAGGCTTAAAAGTGTGAAGAGATCGTGATATAAATTTAAGAATTAGTTCTGTTTTAGCTGAATTGTGTCAGGATAAACGTGTTAGCTAATACCCCTTTTACACCAATGGCTCAATCAGGGTTAAACCCAGGTTAGTCTCGCTTTGCCAGACCTTCCTTCACAGCGCTGCGGAGGAGGGTCTGGTTGGTCCACACAACATTCTGGGATGGGAGAAAAACATGCTCTTGTTAATTTGCATTTCTTTAAATCAATCACAATCGTCATGGGCAGTGCTAAGCACCGTGAAAAGCTGCTGCAAAATAGCCTCTGGAGTTGGAAGTACAACACAGTATTGAGAAGTACTACTCTGTTCAAGGAGACAACACAAACCTAACACTTGATTGGGAGATTGAACAACTTGTTGGGCTATTACAAAGCTTGAGACATTTATTGGCATCGCTTTAAACCAATCATAAGCGGCGCACGGAGCCCCGGTGCCGATGCAAAATAGCCTCGGGAAGGAACTTGTTTTGGTGGAACGTGTACGTTCAAAAGTCTTTTTTTAGTCGTGCAACAGAAAACTCCTATTGGACAGATATGTCATGTCTTGGTTTGAATTTCCAAAAGAAGGGTGGAACACTGCTCAGACAACCCTGGCCCAACCTTGGTCAGTGGTGTGAAAGAGGTATATGCACTTTTTCTAATGTAGCAACAACTTGCTGAGCATGTAACTGAAACATAAATTATCTGAATATTTCTGCCCTGTTTCTAGACGTGTTCCTGACGCAGTTCTCAGCCCTGCAGACGTCGCGGTCAGTACGCACACGGAGACTTGCCGCCGCTGAGGAAAACACAGAAGTCACACGCACTGCTCGCCTTGCACACATCTTCAAGGAGATTTGTGACATGATCACCAGCTATAAGGGTTAGTGTCCCTAAATATATATATGTGTGTGTGTGTGTGTGTGTGTGTGTGTGTGTGTGTGTGTGTGTATACACAGTATGTGCCCACACTGGTGTGTGTAGGCACCAGTAGAATTTGTAACCTTCTATTTTACTATGCTATTAAATATTCTCATTAGTATGACCTCTATCCGGATCTGAGGTCTGATCAGGCCTAAACACATCTGTCAGCTAATATCTAATATTCACTGAATGAAAAGGCGCTATGATTGAAAAATGATGACAGGAATGTTATTCTTCTGTCTTCCCTCAGATTCAGCTGGCCAGACACTTGCTGCTCCGCTGGTGAACCTCCCATCCAGAAAGAGGTAAGAAGAGTGTAAAGGTGCCGACCCGCATTTGGTCTGGTTTATTCATAATGTTTTACTGTTTTCCAGACAGCAGTGTTATCTGGTCTATCAGTGTGCAGCACCCACATAGTGTAACAGTTTTATCTTGTGCCACACATTTCAGCCGTGACAGCCTGGGCTTTGATTCTTTTTCCAGTATTGATAGTAATCACTTTGTGTCAAAACAATAGCAGCTCATAATTTTTCTTTGTCTACATGGTACTTACACTGTCATAGTCGGCCGCCACTGGGCCGTCCTTAAAATCTCTATAGACTCAAGGATTTGTAAGCACCAAATGTTTTTAAATATTGTTGTTTTTGGGGATGCTCAGCCTTAACAAGTTTTGAATGTTTTCAAACCAGATTTGCAGAGACTAATCCTGCTGGTTTTTCTGTGCCTTCAGGAACAGCCAGTACTATGAGAAGGTGTCTGACCCTCTGGACCTGAGCACCATCGAGAAGCAAATCCTCACCGGCCACTACAAGACCGTTGAAGCGTTCGACACAGACATGCTCAAAGTGTTCCGCAATGCTGAGGTAAGCAGGTGTCCCATCAGTTGCTTAAATGTATGGTCCCCTGCTATTTGTGTCTGTTTGCATAAATAATGTCATAGTTCTGTCAGTTAAGCAACACATGTTGCTGCGAGAAGAACTAAGTATTAGAAAGGATGAACTTCAATAGTCGGCAAAACTGAAATACACACAGTGCTTCCTTGTAGTAGTTGCCACAGCATCTGTGTTTGACCAATCAGCAACATTAAGCCTTGCAAGCATCGCCTTGATGGTTCCGGAACCACCAAAGAGTATTCTACCCATAGATATAAAAAAGGACTTGTTTTACACTTGGATCTATCTTACAGAAACTACATTTAGTCCTTGGTTCCTCTGGTCAAAGCTCAGGTTTAGATTCTGAGTTCTTCAAAAGGATCTTTGTCCCCTGAGAATATTCCTACAGTGGAAATGCCCTATTAGATGGTGCTGAAGGCTGAAGGATAAACCCACTACCAAGAGAGTCATCATTTGAAAATTATCTATAAAACTAAATGCTTAATTGATGTTTAGATCTTCTCTACCTTTCAGATGTATGTCAACAATACTTAGAAAGATCATTGTGGTAATTGCCTAAAGACTGCGGCAGCATCCGGTCTTCATCATTTACTGTAAAAAACTTATCACAGGAACACTTGTGAGTCTCTCTTAGAGCCCGATCAATATCAAAAAGCCTCATCAAAATGATCATTCAAGTTCTAACACATTCTTCCTCCTACTCACTAAGTTAATTTCTTTCTTTCTGTCTCGCACACAAACACCTCCCAAATGGGATAAAACTGCATGACTGCTGATCCTCTGCGTACACATTGCAGGCCCATTTGATTAACATCTGTATAGCTTAGCAGTTTAAACAAGTGCCACTTGAAACCTCTCAGAGGAGCTTACTCCTCCAGTCAGAGAAGTCTGAAGTAGATGTCTAAATTAGATTCACCCTTTGGTCCCAAGACCCTTTTTGCCAGACTGAAAAAAGTGTGAGGGGAATGTGGTCTATTATTACATTGAGAGCTGTTGAGTGTAGCGTTGTCTGTAAAATTATGGCAGCTGAAAAGACAGTTTTGAATGTTTTTTTTTTTTGAATGAACCGTTGTTCTGCAGTACAAATTGCCTGTAGGCCTGCCCGCAAAAAGTATTGTCTGAGAGACGTGACTGATGAGGGTATAATTCTGGGATCAAATGTGGATTCTTATAGCCTTTTTATAAATGATTTACAGTATGTCATCTCTTTATGCTGTTTGTAAGGTGGTGTTGTCCTTGTGCCGAACAACACACAGATTCACAAAGATGTCTTCCTGTAAATTTATTGTTTTTGCCAAAAATAAATAAATAAAGCAGCTTAATTTACAACTGTGCTGTTCTCCCACCAGAAATATTACGGGAGAAAGTCATCGGTCGGCAGAGACGTGTGTCGGCTGCGGAAAGCCTACTACAGCGCTCGTCATGAAGCTGCTGTCCAGATTGATGAGATTGTGGGCGAGACCGCCAGCGAGGCCGACAGCTCGGATTCGCTGGAGCGTGACCATGGCCACCATCAGGGAGGAGGAGGACCGGGGTCCCACGACAAGGACGACGACATCATCCGTTGCATCTGTGGAATGTACAAGGACGAAGGCCTGATGATCCAGTGTGAAAAGTGCATGGTAAGAACCCAAGTGTCAAACGTATAATTGAACGAAGTGGGTAAACAATCTATATTTATATTAGCATATAAAGCCAGTCTCACTGGCTGATCGGTTACACCTGTTATAGTGACTGCTTTGTCTTGAGACTTCACCTAACTACTTTTTCAGGGAGATTTTCCAAAGGAGTGTGCATTCAGTCCTCCTGTGTATATTTTCTGTTATTTTTAGAAAATAAATTACAAATACAAACTACCACAGTTGGGAATCAAGGAGATTGTTACAAATGTGTTTGTCTTTGTTCGTAATACAGACTCAGAACATCACTGTTATTTTTTTAAGAGTGAGCCACTGTCGAAACCAGCTGGAGAGTAAATGATTCAACTATCCATTTTTTGCTTTCATGTGATTCAACAATTGTTTTTGTCACTCCAGGTGTGGCAGCACTTTGACTGCATGCGGCTGGAGACCGAGGTGGAGCACTACCTGTGTGAGCAATGTGACCCTCGGCCTGTAGACAACGTACGTCTATCCCCTTGAAACAGCCATGAATGCTGAACCTTAGTTCCTGTCTGGGCCTAAGTATCACCAACATCTTCCATCTGATCTCACCCATATGTGTTATTGTTGTTACAGGAAGTTCCCATGATTCCACAGCCTAGCTATGCCCAAGCTGGCTCTGTTTACTACATCTGCCTCCTTCGAGATGACCTGCTGCTACATCAAGGTATATAATTCAGCAGTCATAAGCTCACAAATGCTTGGAACTGGAAAAATCTTGTTTTTGCTTATCTCCAGTGGTTTAACGTCTCATTTTGACATCACCATTAACCTGCCAAAATTGGATCCTCTCCGAAATTCGAAAAAATAAGTGTTACTGAACGGAGATGTGATACTCAACCTTTCAGCTGACTTTTGTATCAAGGAGTCAATTTCAGTTGTCAACTGTCAGTGTCTGTCTTGTGTGCAGGTGACTGTGTGTATCTGATGAGAGACAGCAGACGCACGCCTGAGGGCCAGCCTGTCAGACAGTCTTACCGTCTCTTGTCTCACGTCAACCGAGACAAACTCGACATCTTCCGAATTGAGAAACTCTGGAAGAATGAAAAGTAAGTTAATCAGATGTAGTATTTTGAACACTGTAGATACCTGCAAGTGAGAATGGTTACATGTTTCTTGAATATTATAGTGCTAATGTGCTGGCCTTTTCTGTATCCACTCAAACTCTAAAGGGGTGAGAGGTTTGCCTTTGGCCACCACTACTTCCGTCCTCACGAGACGCATCATTCTCCATCACGGCGGTTCTACCAGAATGAGTTGTTCCGCATGCCACTCTACGAGATCATCCCCCTGGAGGCAGTGGTGGCAACCTGCTGTGTCCTCGATCTCTACACTTATTGCAAGGGTGAGGGGGAACACACTCATGCAAACTCACGCGCTGGTTTGAATGGAGTTTTTTTCAAATTGATTAAGTCATTCTTTCAACAACTACTTCTGAGGTTACCTCGTTGCTTGAGTGATATTCAGTGAACTGTAAAAAATGCAACGTGCTTGTCTCAGGTGTGAATGTGCGTGTAAATATGAAGCCGCACAGTGCTCATAAATGGAGGTTAACAATCCCATTATGGCTTAGCTCTGACCTCAGACAGGCTAACAAAAATATACCAGAACAAATATGCAAATATTTTATAATGACATAAATTACAGCAGTTCCTGGCTCATCTAAAAGTGTCTTCATTCCCTCAGGACGACCGAAGAGTGTAAAAGAGCAGGATGTGTACATCTGTGATTACCGCTTGGACAAATCGGCTCACCTGTTCTACAAGATCCATCGTAACCGCTACCCAGTCTGCACCAAGCCATATGCCTTCAACCACTTCCCCAAGCGGCTCGCACCCAAAAGAGACTTCTCGGTAAGAGTGATGGGGGTTGTGACAGGGTGGGGCTGCTGGACTGGGATCTATTACTAATTTATAGACACCAAAAGATATTTTAAGAGTGGAGGTAATATTACAGCCCAGGGCACATTTTGCCTTGGCACCTTGTTGTGCTCAGTGTTTGGGCAGCACAATCACACAGGTGATCATGGGGCTAACTGGAATAAAATGAGAGAAACCACACCTGCTTACCACATAGTTTGCAGAACTCCTTTTGTTATTTCTAAACTGTGTTGCACTAACTTTATTGGCCATTTGCAAGCCCTAACCACCTGAGTCGGCTAGATCAAACCATGATTAGTATTTGCAAACGCTGTTTGACCCTGTGAAATTTTTGCAGCCTCACTATGTTCCTGACAACTACAAGAGGAACGGGGGCCGTTCTGCCTGGAAGAGCGAACGACCCAAAGGAGTTGGAGGCTGCGAGGACGACGTCTCCTCCTGCGACCGGGGCGACGACTTCCCACCTGAGGCTGAAGACGGGAGAGGAGAGGAGGACGACGTGGACATGAATCCGGACGATCCTGAACTTCTTTCAGCCAAGGCCAGAAGAGTGGAACGAGAAGAGGAGGGAGACGAGGATGAAGACGAGGAGGAAGAGGAAGGGCAGGAGTGTGAGGAGCGCAAGGAGCTGGAGGACAGTTCCGCAGAGAGGATAGGAGAGATGCTCGAACTTCCGTCGTCCTCTGCCTCTTCACCGCTGCACCACCCTGTGCTGGGCAGGAGAGAGGCCCAGAGGGAACGCCTCAACAAAATTCTGCTGGATCTGCTGCACAGAACTCCCAACAAGAATGGTGAGGGACCGGGAACAAAGCAGGGGGGTAGGTCAACAGATGAATTAGGGTTAAAGTTTCTGATTACTTGCATCATTTAAACATTTTGAGTAAAACATTTCTTACACTATTTCTGAATGGTTAAGTTCAAAGTTGGGGCAAAAAACTCTCCGTTAGAGGGAATGGGGGATAAAGAGGAAGCAAAATATGCTGCTCAGATTTAGCTTGTATTCATATTTATGTTAAGTCATTAGGGATGCACAGATAAGATACCAGTATTGGGTCCGATACTGTGCTCATGTCGGTCACGGTATCACATGTCGGTCCGGGACATGCAACAGTCATGAGCTATGATAAAGCATGAAAAAGAAACCAATCAGTTTGACTTTTTATTTATGGAATACTAGAAAGAACAACAATTAAGGAGGATACCAAAACTTGGAATGACTCTTGCAAAGGATAGAATAGAATTTGCTGACACCCGAACACACCTTTCTGATAGTCTAATAGGTGGTTTCAGAGAGTTGCAAACACTTTTGGACGCAAACTCTGTCAGACTGTTTGAGCACTTGGAAGCTTGATGCATCAGTAACAGAAGAGACACACCTTTGCTGTTCCTTTGATATAATACCCTGTATGTCAGCGGTTTATAAGCTCACATCCCCTCTCTCTTTGTGTTCTTCAGCCATAGATGTCACTTATCTCCTGGAGGAGGGTGCAGGGCGGCGGCTACGGCGACGGACGCTCGGATTCGGTGATTTCGTGGGCAGAAAATAATGTTGCTACTTGCTTGTCAAGCACACAGCCTTTCACTTTTGTGAGCAAGGGGCAGAACATGGAGAGACAGCAAGAAGGGAAACGCAGCATTGTTGGTTGTCCGACCATTAAGGACCACAATGTATCCCTGGGGGCCTCTTCCGGTTTACCTCTTCCAAGACTGTCATCTCTACTATGAGAGGGTGGAGGGGGTTTGGAAGCGCTGACTCCATGGCAATTTCAGCTTTTCAAAAATTCTCAAGGAGCATGAAGAGAGAGCTGTCCCAGACTTCTTGCTTCTTGTTTTTTGTTTTGTTTTTTAAATGAACATAGGAGAAATAACCCGTGCACTTAAATGCATTGAATAGTACAGACATGGGTAGATGAATTCCCCAACCAAGCATCAGAAATGAAACAAGTGGTACTGAATAGGGATGGAGGGATGGTTTCAGTCAGTGGGGATGTGAATGCTGGAGAATTGTTCCCCCTAGTGGGACCTAGCTGCAATGACAAAATATAACCGATGAGAGAAAATCAGCGCTGAGGACCGTGGGGGAGAATGGCATAGGAGAAATGTAAAGTTGAGCAGTGTGCTCAGATGCTGCTCATGAGAGAAGAGAGAATGAGGGTGGTGAACTGCACTTTTGGTACCATGGATATTGTGAACCTCTGTGTAATGTATCTATAACGAAAACACACTAACACTCTCACAGTATTGGATGATGCAGTCTGAAAAAAAAGCGAGTTAAAAAGTCTTTTATCTTTTTCCTGTTATACTGTAGTAACTCATTTAGGAACATAATTGGGGGGGGGGGGTGTTTTTAGAGTAATGGGAGGGGAGGGAAGATTGAGTGTGCGCTTTTGTCGGTCAAAGTGTCTTGTTGAGGTTTTAATTTTAATCTTTAATTTTCTAGCGAGGCAGTCAGCTTTGCCATCTTTTTTGAAGTAACATGATTCACCAGCTTAACTAAATCAGGCGTTTCGGGGGGACACCGGCTTCAACGCCTTACACAGCCGTGCTCTCCGACTGCCTTGTGTGCGAGTGTGTGCGTGTGTACACACTTGTTGTGTGTCTGTACTCTGCCAGATTTCTTGAAGATATACCTTTTTAAAAAAAAATTTGAAAAAAAATTAAGGGCTCGATGGCAATTTAACAGTTTTAAGAAAACTATGGAGAACAATACTTACTTAAACATAAAATGTATCGTGATGGTCATATTTTCTTATATTCTGTGAGACGGGTGGGGCGGTGTATACTGTATATTGCGAGGGGAAGGGACTTAAGATCTTTTTTTGTCTTTAGACTATGTTCCTGGTTGCCATGGAGAATGTTTTAAAAAGAAATTGTGATATTTGATGAGATTTCTTTTTTTTCCCCCCTAAATGCCTCTGCTAAAAAGGGACAGCCTGCAATGTCCCGGTGTGGTTAACTGAGAGAAGTGACGAGAATGAGACACTGACGGAGGAAGAGAGGGGGAACGGGAAGCTGTACAGTGCCAAGTTATGTAAATATACACACTTGAGGAGTGTCTCCAAAAGCAATACCTTAAAAAAAAAATGATTTTGTTTATTATTGTAATGTACAGGACTCAGCCCTAAATGTATTATTATTATTATAGTAATGATAATATTATAATTTCTTCTGTTTGTATTACTATAATGAAGACACTTAAGCTCGGAGGAAAATAATTTTTTTAATGTCCAGAAAATCTCACTGTAACTGTCCTGACGACATAAAAACTTAAGCTGAGTTTTCGTTGCCTATAAATGAAATTCATCTATGTACTGCATGAGCAAGAAGAATGTCAAATGGACACAGAAGGCATTGGGACAAGTCAGTGACTCCGCAACGACATCTTTGTCACTGAATATTGTTAATAATATTACTTTTAAAGGAGAAATGTACTCCTTGTTTTTTGCTGCAAAGTGTTGAACACTAAAAAAACAAACCAACATAAAAATGTTATGATATTTTTAAACGGTGACAGAAACAAAAGTAAAGCTGTCAGCCCAATATCATGTTATTGTTTTTTGTTTTGTCTTTCAAATAGGAAATGGTTCCGTTTTGTGATAGCAGTCATTGTATGATGCTTGTTGTATTTGTGTGTTTTGTGTGTTTTGTTTAGTTATTTTTAGACAATCACAAAATAAGATGCAAGCATTGTAAATGGCAGACTGGCGGACATTTTGTGATGTGTACAGTTTGTCAAAAAACTTCTTCCACTCCTTAAAAGTTTGTAATTATGATTCTTAAGTCATGAAAAATGCTGTTGGTTTTTACTTTTTGTTTTATATTTGTTTTTTTCTTTGTTTTTGTTTTTTAATAAAAAGCACTACATTATTGTGAATACACTTTATGTTGTTGTGCTTTTAATATTCCTTAAGTAGTTGGCAAATTTCTTTGAGCTATATTTTCAACGTGTGTGTTCAGTTTATTACTGATGCGATTCAGAGTAATCTGAGAAAACTATGCTAAACTATAGTCATATCCTAAAATTAAGGTCAAATAAGAGTTATGACATGTATATATCTTCTTTGAAATGTTAAAGACACAACACTTCGGTTTGACCATACAGTGGGCTCTGCAGAGTGAAACTTTTTAGATAATACAAACAATCAGAAAAACTTGATTGATCATATTATCATTTAGACCACAGTCAACAATCAACATGAATTTAAAGTGTGAGCCATCTCATCCTCAACTGTTTTTGGCCTGAATGGAACAGTTTTACAGGCAATCTGTACTTTCTCATTGTTTTGGCACCTGTCAATTGGAAACTCGCGATAGTATGGGAGTTAGACATCGATGAGTTAAATGACACAGGCTACCATTATTGTTAATCTTTTAAATACTACTACTAACATAAAGGCTACTTACAACAAGCTATCTTTACCGACGATAAGTTTAAAAAATGCCAAGAGCGAAAGGAACAACTCCGCTCCGAGAGTGCTTAAACTTCCATGTACAAGTGCTTTGCCAAAAGTCTCGCGATGAATTCCACAGGTTGGACTGAGAGTTGGTTACCGTAGTAACGCCAACAGCGACGTTAATTTATCTGATGATTTAACTAGCTAGCTAGTTTTATTTCGGCATTAAGACACGAGAATGTCTAGAAAGAGACAAAAAGAGAAAGCAGACAAGGCACCTGCTGAGGACGAGGTCTCGAAAAATGCAGGTAAGATGAGTCTTTCATCATCAGGTCGGGAGTCAACGTTAACCTTACAGTCCCTTCGCAGTCCCTTCGCTGACGGGGCTGTTATGCTAGCTAGCTAACGTTAGTTGTCATTTATAAGACAGCTTTTAAATCTAATTAGCTAATCTGTAAATTATGAGATGTATTTTTGACAGGTTTAGTTAAATACACAGCTTTTACAATGAGCATTGGTGAAAGATGTATTAAGAGTATTTAATACCCCACTACAAAAATACTCCATAATAAGTAAAAGTCCAGCATTCACAATTTAGCTAGCTACTTATGTTCAAAACAGGAGTCATCAAAAGACTTAACACTAGGCCCTGTTAAACAAGGGCATCCCTGTTATTTTGTGTTGTATTAAAATGGAGTAAAAAGTACAATATTTCCCTTTGAAAAGTAGTTTGATAAAGTAGCATAAAATGGTACTTCAGTGCAATACTTTGTTACTTTCCAGCTTTGGAAATAAGTAGTAGGCTAGTTTTTAAATAATGAAAACAAAGTCATCTTAATACCGTTATTACATGTCTATTCATCATGAGATGTCATGAGATCATGTGTACATTTTATAAAGACGTTTTAAGAATAGTTTTTTTTTTAAAATTTCAATTAAACATTTTTTTCTTCTTCTTTTGAGTCAGTTTCAATGCCTTTACAACTGCACCGTTCACACATTCGATAGCTTTACTTGCATCATTGACACAGCAGACTGGACCCTACTGTTACCCAGGGCCAGCATGTTCTAATTCTTAGGGTGAAATACTACTATCCATCACAAGCTATTTCGCAACAAGTATGACACTGAGAAATGCTCAGTGGGTATAAACTCTGGCCTTTCTGTTGTTTTTAGGACTGACTCCAAATGAAAAACTGCCTGCTCAGACCTTTGGTAAGTAATTTATCAGACTGTATTTTTTTTAACAGATGATAGTTGTATGTTCAGTGCTTTAAACCATCTCTATCCCACAGATGAATATCAGTGCTCAGGCAATGTGAAGATTGACTTCCCTGGGCTTTGTGCTCTTCTAAAGATGAAGAATATCCCAACTGTCAGTGCCAAGCAACCAACCTCCTCCACCACTGAAACTGAAGGAGGGGGCCGAGGTAAACAAGAGCTGCTCCTGATCTGAACGGCTGTTATATAACACGCCTGGCACATACTATTATCTTGTTTTACCTTGTATAAAATATTGTATATTTTCTAGTGGTAATTTGTAAATGGCAGGAATTGTTTGTTCACTGCAACTGATGTCTGGCTGAGTTCACATACTCAAGTGGCTTTCACACCGCCGCGCGAAAACTCGCCGCCCTCCAGTCATTATAATGAGAGGAATGTGGCAGAGTGGAAGCTGTTTTGATCCTTTGATTAGATTTTGAATATTAGTGAAGGTCTCTTTCACTTGCATGGCTACCCTTATTGAGTTATGTGTCCCTGTGTTGTGTAGACCCTGGAAAGCCCATCTGGGAGTAGTTCCCTCTCAAATGGCCTCCTGGCGGAGTAGATTGTGAAGTACTAGTGTAGCCTTCACAATTATCTCTGCATATTCTGGCTTGATCCCTAGTACGTGCCTGTAGAAAAACGCCATTGGGAGGCCATGACCCCTAAAAGCATTCTCCACAATACGTCTTGCTCTTGACAGGTAAGAGCGAGAGAGAGAGAGAGAGAGAGAGAGAGAGAGATGTTCTTAATGTAAAATTTATATTATTTCCTAACAGAAGCTGAGGTGAAAAAAAAGTGGAGTAATTTGAGGGACAGGCTCCGCAAACAGATGAGACTAGAAAAAATCACAAAAAGTGGAGCAGCAGCTGGTTACAGTAAGTGGAAGTACTTCTGCATCATGAATCATGAAACCGGCAATCAGGCTTGTCAGTCCGTTTTGAGCTGGTGTAAGAGTCCCAAACAGTAAACCTCGCTGCCTCTACCACTGCCACAGGAAAGTTTAAAAAAAACTATGAGGGTTAAAAAAAAACAACACAAGCACTAAACTGCCCAGGTGTTTGTGTAACCTTCAAGTGCGGTCGGAAGTGTCGAGATCTATAAACGATCTGAAGAAAAAAATAGTTGTAAAATATAAAGTATACTTGTGCTACATTGGGAGGTTAAAGAACACAACACAACGTCATACAAATTGGCTATTTAAGTCTCGTGCCAATCGCCGGACCAACGGAGTAGACTTTAGTTGAATTAACATTGACATTATTCCATCTCATTCTGACTGTACCTCAAATCTGATCTGATTTTGGATACTTGAATGAGTAATTTAAAAACATTGACACATTGGAAATATACTTTGCTGTACTGTAAAGATCATTATATAGGAAGTCTAAAAGTACAATAATTGCCCTTTTTATAATTTTATCTTCAGCTCACTTATAATTGTCACAATTGTACCTTCAGGGTGCATCCTGTCAACCCTTAAAGCACCTAAGCCATGCCTCCAAGTGGAGCTGGAGAATGAAGACCCCCACAGCGCCAAGAACCTGAAGGTTTCTGGTAAGAACAAAACATTTACAGCCATATTTGTCTCTGGTTTGACCTTTTTTCTCTTTTTAAATTCTCAATTGACTTCCTGAGCATTCTGCAACCAACGATGCCCCTCCCCCACTTGTATTTGGTGTCATTCAGTATTTCTGCTGGATGTTGGAGAAAACACAACATAATCTGTTTCAAATATACACAGGGTGGAAGGTAAATGAGCAGATTGCCAGAGTGCTACAGAAGATGCTTCTTTCCTTGAGCAAGCTACAGAGCCTTCAGTGAGTAATGAGCTGATGCACTCTTTGTTACAGGGTTACAGCTGTCACTGTTTTGTTCTTGTTTGTTTGATCTTGTCCTCTGCGTCGCAGGTTTTGGCAGGCGGGACTTACAGATGGAATGGTAATCTCCTTTATGAACACAATATCACTGTGCTCCAACCTCAGGTGAGTGGATTCTACTGTCAGCCACACCGTGAGACTTTGTTTTGTATACGGAAATGTTGTAGAGCTGCAGACATAATTACACCACAGTATGTTGAACATTATCAGTCAAACACTGAGAGGGTTACTGATGCTTCCCCTCCTCTTTGTTTTATGTTAGAGCTGTGACATTGGAGGAGAACCCTCTTCCAGAGCGGAGCTACCACCTTCTTCTCTCTGAAGACAGCGTGTGAGTCACCAAGCAGTTACATATCTCACATAGTAGTACAGAACCTGTTCAAATAAACCTTCATTTGCATTCACACACACAAATAGAAGCACCAACATGCCTGATTCATGTTGTGTGTTTCATTGGTCAAGCCTCACTCACTTGTCCCTGCGAAATAACCGGATAGGAGACGAGGACGCTCGTCTAATTGGCTTGGCTCTCTCAACAACCAGATCTGCTAACAAGAACCTCTTGTCACTCAACCTGGCGTTCAATTCTATCGGTGATGCAGGTGCTACACATATCGCACAGGTATAACCCAGAACTGACTACACATTTTCCGCTGTATGTCCCCTCATGACCACTGAGGCGTTGTCTTCATCCTGTTTTGTCTCCCAGGGCCTGCGGTTGAATCGTGCTTTGCTCTTTCTCTCACTGTCCAACAATCAGATTGGAGACTCAGGAGCTGCTCATCTGGCTGCAGTATCCATTTACATTAATGATTTTAACCTGGAACATAACCCATTTAAATCAGTGGTTAAGTTGTTTTAAATTATATTCTGCTTTTTGCATTATATAATGTAATTTAATAAGCATCCACCCCTTAACCACTTACATTTTCAGATACTTGGTGAGTTTGCTCTCACTCATGAAGAAGTTGTGGAGAGGAGGAAGATGCTTCTGGAAAGAAGGCAGTCTGTAAGTGCAGCAGTGTCTAATATTAATACCAACTCTATTTTATAATTAATCGTAATCCTAAAAATAAAAGTGTCTTGTTCAAAAAGTAAGGACTGACTAGTCTCGCTTTGCCAGACACCCAAGTGTGCTGGAGGAGGGTCTGGCTACTCCACGTAGCATTCGGGGATGGGAGGAAAACGTGCTCTGGTTTATTGGCATTTCTTTAAACCAATTAGAATCGTCTTGGGCGGTGCTAAGCACCGGAGAAAAGCAGCGGTGCCGCTGCAAAATAGGCTTGGAAGGAACTTGTTTTGGTGGAACGTGTGTACGTTTAAACGTTGTTTCAGTCCTGCAACAGAAAACTCAGATTGGACAGATAGTCTAGCTAGCTGTCTGGATTTACACTGCAGAGATCTGAGAAAAGGTTAACCATAGTCCTCATAAATCAACCGGAGTTTAAGATGCCAAGTCAACGGATATCCGGCCTAAATGAGTGAAATCCGGCGGATTTTCCGGCAGCAACGGAGCAATCCCGGAAGTGGAACGTTAAGGATATAAACTAGGACTGACTAACATTAATCTGCAAAAATGAACTTGTTTGAAAAGTTTCAAGCAGGTTCTAAGTACTAAGTATAGAAGTGCATGGACATGTATGAGACATTCTAATAATAATAATAATAATAATAAACACATTTAAACTCTATTTTTGTAGTCATCTTTAAGGGTTGATTCTGACCAGCCTGCTGACCAACTTTCCTTAGTAGCCAGCAGCACTGCACTGAGCGTCAGCAAAGGGGACAGCAAAGGCAAAAAAAAGGTAACATGCTAAAAAAACAAACAGCAAAAGTGAAAATATGGTATCTGTGGTTTGTAAATCGTGACAAGTAATGTTGAGCTCTTTTAACTTACAGGAAACATCCAAAAAAGATGAGAAACCAGCTGCCTACAAAGAGAACCCAAAGTCTAACAAGAAATGTAATTTCTTCCTTCACAGATAGACACTTGTTCTATTATCCTCTGACAGCCAGGGTGTTTATCTATTCATTGCTGTCTCTTTATACCCCCCCCCAGCTGCTGATAATAAGGTGTCTCAAAGTAAAGGTGGCAAGCAGGGCGGCAAAGAGAAACAACTATCTGCACAGGAGGTACCAGAAACATGCTTTCTGCATCTGTGTACCAACAAGCATCATCATGTATATAGACATGCACAGTACAGTACTTTTAATAATTCAGCTGTATTACTTTGTTTTTTTCTTCTGCAGGATAAATCAAGTACTGCCCTGAATGAGGTTTGTTTGATGCAATTTTCTCTTGAGCAAAAATGTTCTTTCATGCTCTTGTTTACTTCTCTCCTTCTCCTCCATCAGGGCGAGTCGCTGGAGAAAGTGAACCCCCTGCTGGACCAGTCGGTTCAGCACAGGGACGGTGACCTTATTCTGCCCGGAAACAGAACTCTTACCTCCCTCAACCTGGCAGGTCAGTAACTTTGGTGTGTTCATCGCAGCTTGAAATAAAAAATCAAATCCAGAAACTTTTCACATCATGTTATTTCCAGCACAGCTACAGTTAAGTTTGATAGCAGGAATATTTTCAACTGTCATTAATGTTGAATGTCCATTTTGTTGTGAGTCTCTCAGAATCATTGTGCAAAGGTTTACTTTTTAAGACCTTTTAGCACAGATGGTGTTGATTTTAGGACACTCTAGACTATTAATTTACATATTACATATGTTTACTGTTTTTATTGTCATTTGTTAAGAGAAGAAAAAAAAGATACATCAAAACGTAAAAAAAAAAAAGGAGAGGTTTATTATTTACAGTTTACATTATGGTGTGTGTTTGTGCAGGAAACAGAATTACAGAGAAGTCACTGCCTCTGTTCCTGACATCACTGGAGATGCAGGGTGAGGGAGGAGGCCTGCTGCGTCTCTGTCTGCAGGTGTGTGTCACTTACAGTGGACTCAATACTTAGATATTAGATCAGGTGTATCAGTGACTTACCATAAATTCACCACCATGTTTGATTAAATCTACAGTGTTGATTAACAATTGCAGAGGAATATGAAGATGGTTTGTATGATGATTTCTGATCTGTCTTTCAGAGAAACCGCTTCCCGCCAGAGTGTGAATGTTATGTGAAGATAAAGCAACTGATGGCACTCACAGATCCGCTAGAAAAAAACAGCTCTGAACAGACAGAAGAGGAGGAACAGGGGGCATAGTGCTGAGAGAAGTAATCTGCTTCTACAGACTTAACTGTATACTAATAATTTGGTATATAACAATAAAAATATTTTGTCCTCTATTGTGGTTTTGTAACACATGAGATGAACAAATAGAAGCACTAACAGTAGCATTCTTGTGGTACACAAAAAGGCAGGGCCTGAACAGGAGGACAATGTGGCACATTAAAATCCAGATGCTAATCAGAACCCGGCTTACAGATCTGTTTTACTGCTTTGTTTTGCTCACAGTCAGAACTTACACCAAGGACAAAGGCTGAGAACAGCCATTTACCAAAAGTGCCTAATAAACTGTTGCTATCATATCTCACAGTTGTCAGCCAGTGTGACAGGTAACACTCACTGATTTATCTACCAAAGACTGCACCAGTTTTGGAAATTTGACTGGTGTTTTAGGCACGTTTGTGTCAAAGTTATTGTTTCCTTGTGAAATTCTCTCTTTGTTTTTTGCTCCACAGGGTTTCCTTTTCCTTGATGAGCTGCAGTAAAGGAATTGTAGCACAAAGTATACATTTCACACTAATGAGACCATAACTTTGGAAGATACCCACATCATTTTTCTACTTCAGGCTGCTGATGTTAGCTTCATCTGAACTGTAGAGATGATTTTTTTCCTCCCACAGAACTATTGATTTTGTCCCCTATCTCCTACATTCGAGTTTGCCTAAGAAAGGATCACTTCATGGCAAGCATGAACCGGAGAAAGAATTGCATTGAAACAGAACTGTTTCAGTGTACATATAGGCATGTTGGTATTGTATTAAACTTGAAAAAATCGGAACATATCCTGAAATTGTTATTCTGTTACATCTGATACATTTGCAGCTGCTTTGGTGCCAAACCACTTTCAAAGGAAAGGAAAAAAAAAACTTTTATGTTTCACTGTTCATTGTTTGTTTTCATTTAAGTGTATACTATAAACAAAGACTCTTGGTGATCATATAATAATTGTGTTATATTACATTTTGTGATTTGCAACAAAATTGGGGAGTGTATCTTTGTGCAATTATATTTATGTATTATATTTGTATTTTTTAAGTGCAATGGTACACAACGTGTGTGTATTGCTATAGGTACAATAATCTTTCCTGTACTATTCGTCATGTATGTACATATGTGTTTAAGTGAAAGGTGTATTTAGTGTATATAGCTTTTATTCTATGTTATTTTAGTGTATATAGCTTTATTCTATTTTATCGGTATTTTCTTTTCTTGTTTTATTTGTATCACTCAGTCAGTTTTTCCCTTTGCTTTTGTAAACTCTGTGGGGTCAATACAGTTTATATTACCTTAGTTAGGCTATAATATTCTATATTCTATATTCTTATTTGCAATTTTCATAGGAAACAACATAGTATTTTATTTTTTGTCAAAATAGTTAATTGTCGTTTTGGATATTTGGACTTTTGGGGATGAGATATACAAGTTTGCTCAGGACGTAGGGAGCGGGGTGGAGTTTGGACCTCACCAGTATGGCCGCCATGTCTTGTAAAATTCGTCACGTCCGGCTCGTGCTCAAAGGAACCATCGATATCAACCCGTCGCTTCCGGTGATGCCTCCTTTTCGGCAGCGGCTATTTCCTCGCCAACATGCCAGTGAGTATCCACCGGCTATTGTAAAATGAAATTTTTACCATTTAATGGAGTGTTGGAGAGCTTCCAAACGGCTCAATGTCTACGTAAGAAATTAGCGATTCGACTGGTGCCAGTTTTAGATGCTTTCGCTGAGTTTTGGTCCCAGTTTTACACAAATAATTGTGCACGTTCGATTGCATTGCGAGAGCATTGTGACACAAGATGGCTGCGCACACACCGCAAACATGGAGCCAGTTCAACGGATGATCTGGACGGGCTCATGCCCCAGAAAAACAAACATGAATAGTCGGAATTTCATCTCTGTTGATGTTGTTAGGTTGATGATTAGGTTAACGTACCACTGATCCTCAAACATTAAGAGAGTCACTTGCGATTGATATAAATGCGTAGCCTTCGTTACCTAATCCAAGTCATGTAGGCCAGTCGAGAAGCCTAGCTACGTACTAACGTAGCGGTCGTTTAGCAGGACTAAACAATGCTAACGCATGTTCTATTAAGCCAAGTAATACGTTTAATGTTAACTGACCAGTGTTTGGGTAGCTGCACTGGGATTACCTGTGCGTTATCGTTCATAGTAACGTTAGTTTTAAATCATTAGTCACAGAGTTGATATTTATATTTTCTTTTGGTTCTCTTACTATTTGTTCATTCCCCCTTTTTATTTTATTAAATGCAGCTCGCAAAAGACTTGTTGCACCCATCCCCTGATGAGGAGAAGAGGAGGCACAAGAAGAAGCGTCTTGTTCAGAGTCCCAACTCTTACTTCATGGATGTGAAATGTCCAGGTACAGTTTTGCTACAAACTAATGAGCAGGAGGACAATGCAGCACATTAAAATCCGGATGCCACAGCTTTGTGTATAAGAGCCAGTCAGTTAACTCCGTTAAGATCCATCATGTGCTCATTATTCAGAACACAACTTACTGAACCATTGCTTATCTATCTCAGCCAGTGTGACAAGTAACGTTTTCTAAAAAAGACTTAAGTTTACCAGATTGTTGGCTGATGCTTCAGACTCTGAAAAGGGGGTTTATTTGTGCATGAATTGTGTTCATATGTGACACATTTTGAAGTGTGTTGGCCGCACTGCCAAGTGACTGGACTTCATCTATCGTGGTCTTCCAATCTCATTCCAGTGCCAGATTGACCTCAGTTTGCAGAAGGGTTGAGCTAGACCACTGGCTCCCCCCTTTCGAAGGCTGAGAACAAATATCTACTCTATAGCAACCGTTTGATACATAGTGATAGTTAGTGTTCTGTAGCTTGTTTAATCTCCATACAAATGTACTTCATCAGACACTGTCATTTGGCATAGTTGGTATTAAATCACCTCAGCTTGAGAGTGGTAACATTGGGTTTTGTCAGTGTTGTAACTGGTGCCTTTGTCTGTCTTTTCCAGGATGCTACAAGATCACGACAGTGTTCAGCCACGCTCAGACAGTCGTGCTGTGTGTTGGCTGTTCAACAGTCCTGTGTCAGCCCACTGGAGGCAAAGCACGTCTCACAGAGGGTCAGTATTAACCTGCAATATACACCTTACTAGTTTAACTGTTGGCTCCGCAGCACAGGTGTTACTAACATACAGAGTTGAGCTTTTAGTCAAGTTTATTCGTGCAGCACAATATCACTAGCCTGACAAGCTAGATCCACATCAAGATGTTGGGTCTGGGAACTCGCCATTGACGGGGCTCAATCCGAGGGGTTGGATAAACTGTTGTCTTTCAAATTCCCTCTGCACACAATAGGATAGCGCTACAACCAGGCAGAGCAACGAAGAAGACAAAGCTAGTTGGTAGATTACATTTTTGCCGTATCCGGTCGGCAAAACTCCGAACACATCTTCCTTTTTTAAGAATGATTTCAGTGCCGTTCTTTTCTCAAAGAAAAGCTGAACTCAAAGTCTTCCAGAAGACCGCTGTTCCCAGCAGCCATAAGCCCCGCCCACCGACTCTATACACAATGTGATTGGCCTGACCAGAGTTTGGTTTTTCCAGCTCACAAGTCAACGGAGAGTGCCTAGACCCACCTGGCTGCAAATTAAATTTGCTGCCGATAGGGTGCGTCTAGATTTCTAGGCTACAATATCACATATTTACTTTACTGTTTTTCCTTGATCCAGGCCATATGCCTACCATTTCCAAGTTGCTGAAATATGGTATGGCTTGTAGGAACTTAAAATGTAGGCTCACCAATTTGTGCCATATTTTATTCATTGTAGCAAGCATTTGGAAAGGGTCCTTTTTCAACAGCAACAGAATGGGGGGGGGGGGAAATAAGTCCCTACTATTTTGACGCCCTTAAATTTGCTTATATAAATCAGACTACAGATGGTATTTCTGTAACGGACCCTAATCTCTGCACTATACAATAAATATTATTACATATACAAATATATTCCATAGAGGGCTTTCAAGAATTGGTTTAAAACTGAATGTGGTTTGTTAGTTTGAGCCCAAACTATTTTCTTTTGCCTTATCTGCATAGGACTGAAATTACTGTGCGATTATACTTATGAGTATTGAATTGGTTGCTCTGTAAAACAGTCCTCTTGTTCAGTGGCCTCACACATGCATCTTACTGCTTTGTGCTCATGATCAGAACTTGTGTGAGAAGTGTTGTCTTTTCTTGGTTTTAAAGGCTGCAATACAGATTTGTTTTGAACTTACGAGACTGTTCGCCTGTACCCACTTATTATTATATCCAACTGATTATCAAAAATGTCATTGTGAAAGCGCCAACAGTCAGCCCTAAAATATTGGTATTGAGGTATATGATCAGAAAATATCGTGCTATTTGATTTTCACCATATCGCCAGGGATGCACAAAGAATTTCAGCCTCGGCTGACAAAGTTGTATCGTATATCGCCCAGCCAAGACAAGTAATGACAAGTAATGTTTTCTAACATAGTTGTTGGCATATGCCTGATGCTTCAGACCCTGAAAAAAGGGATTATGTCTGCATTAATTGTGTTCATATGTGACACATTTTGGAATTTTGTTGGCCGCACTGCCAAGTGACTGGACTTCCTCTATCGTGGTCTTCCAATCTCATTCCAGTGCCAGATTGACCTCAGTTTGCAGAAGGGTTGAGCTAGACCACTGGCTCCCCCCTTTCGAAGGCTGAGAACATAATATACTTTATAGCTACTTTGTAGTGTAACTCAGGTACTGCTGGTGGCATAGTTAGCATTGTGTAGTTTTGTTTAATCTTAATTAGTTCTTTCAGTTTTGCTTCCACTTTTGAGCCTGGTGTTGCATTAGCTAGCGTCACTACTTAGTGGGAGGTGATGTTGACCTAATCATTCATGATGGGAAATGATGACTCTTGTCTGTATCAGCACTGTGAAGGACAATAGCAGCATGCACTGCCTGCAGTATTTCTGTACTGTAAGGCTTCTCTTTTATCTGACTGTCATTGTCTCCTCTGGCAGGGTGCTCATTCAGGAGGAAGCAGCACTAGCTGTTCTCCCCGGAGCTGAAGGGGAGAGGAGGGGATGGACCGGTTGATATCAGCGCCTTCTGCCTCCCGATATGGGGGCAGACCCAGCGGTCCGATCTGAAACAAGACCTGAAGACGAACTGGACAGCAGATGGATTTCCACAGTTCATGTCGAAAGATCGGTTGTTGCTGTAATTCCACCCTCCAACCCTGTCTCTCTTAATAAAATATTGTTTTGGCTAAAGGAATGGTTTGTGTGGTTCGTTGAGGGGGGAAAAAAAATCTTTACTGTGTGAAACATTGAAACAAAAGCAGTATTTTTATTAGAAAGTACTACAGGTTATCTTCTGTAAGGTTACATCTTAATAGTACAAAACCAAACGGTACTTAAATAATCAAATTTTTATTACATGCTCAGAAAGAAAGTGCCGTGTTTACAGGGAAATCTGCTCACTGACACCAAAACGTTCCAGGTTTATTTTTGGGTCGTTAATGTATTAATTAGGGCTCTGACTAACTGTTTTCATTATCAATTCATCGCAGTATATTCTCTATTCATTATCAGTCAGTCTATAAAACACAAAAACCAAAATGGCCATTTATAACAAAAATGTTTAATTTACTACCATGTAACTACAAGAAAAACTGCAAATCAAATGTACCTTAAATGAGTCATTGCAGCTCTAGTATTGAAACATGTTTGTTGGCAGGTTGTTATTTTACTAAGTCTTTTTCTGTCACCCCATGAAAGATGCAAAATTCTTCATAAGCAGTAAATTATAAATAATTTCTATATTTTGGTTTTACGGTATTTCTGCTACAGAAAATGGTGCTGCCTGTTTTTTTTTAAATACAATTTTACATAACACATCTGTCTACCTCCTCCTCTGTCCAGAAAAATGTCCCAACATGATCATTTTAGCTGCATGATAGGCATATAACTCATCCAGGAGCACATGAGAAGCCTCTTCATCACCTTCAGCCTCTGTCTACGCTCGCACCAGCGGTCTCCGTCTTCACCTCCCTCTCCCTGATTAGGTGGCGGATGGAGGAGTTCTGCGTGGATAGGGTGTTTGAAAGGAGTGGCATCAGGCTCCTGAAGCCCTCTCTCAGCTCCTCCACGTGCTTCTCCAGGCTGTGGATGTGTGTGTCCAGCTCCTCCCTGCAGCCCTGCACCTCCGACAGCACGTCATACATGAGGGTTTGCATCTGCATTGATGTACATGGTGGTGCACGTAGGTCCATTTAGAGAAGAAGAGAAAGAAGGTGTTGAGGTTTTGCCAAGTTTTGATAGAAAATGAGGCTATCACTTGCCTTTCTCACCTTGCCCAGGTCCACAAGTGTGCTTCCCTGGTCTGCAAGTATCCTCTTCTCTATCTTCACTTGTCGCAGCCTAGGGACATTTTTTGTTTTAGGTGCTACAGGAGATTAGTATGACATAACTACTTTTATGATATAGAAAAAGTGATGAGAGAAATTTAAAGGGCCAGTTCATCCACATTACCAATAAACAACTCATAAACGCAACACAGTGTCAACAGTTTTACATAGAGACTCTGTTTTGAATTGAATTGTTGGTGGTAGTGAAACAGCTCCATCATCTCTTACATCTTAATGGAAATGTTTTGTCTCTTAGTGAAGTTTCACATGTATTGTATCATAGTGTAAAATGTAAAATGGTAAAAACTGTTACAATTTTGCGAAGATTGCGTACTAGGACGAGTAGTATGTAGTGAATACTGTATACAATTGGTATGTAGTATGGATTTGGGACACAGTACCAAGAAGGTTGTAGCAGAAACAAACCACTCTTGTATAGTATTTCATACAAATGTCCTAAAAAAGTCATACTATAGTCATAGTATAGGATGTCGAAAAAAGTCATAAAAAAGTAATAGTATAGTATGTCGGAAAAAAGTCATAAAAAAGTCATAGTATGTTGAAGTATATTAGTATATTGAACCCTCAACCTCCAGTCTTCAACTTATCACTGAGCTCGAAAAAAAGTCATTCTATAGTATGTCATAAAAAGTCATAGTATAGTATGTCATAAAAAGTCATAGTATAGTATGTCATAAAATGTCATAAGAAGTTATAGTATAGAATGACTATGAAAAGTAATAAAAAGTCTTAAAAAAGTCATAGTAAAGTATGTCATAAAACATTTTAGTATAATATATCGAAAAAAAAGTCATTAAAAATTCATAGTATAGTATGTCGAAAAAAAGTCATAGTCTAGACATAGTATGTCAAAAGAGTCATAGTATGTTGAATAATTGAACCCTAAACCTGTAATCCTCAATTCATTTCTAGCAGCTTATCTCACTGAGCTATTTGTGAAGCTCATAAAGCAATGGTTCTGAGTTGTATTATCGTTCACATTCACTGAAGACAAAAAAGTCGTACAAAATGATAGTTTAGCATGTAGGAAAAAGTCATAACAAAAACATAGTATAGTATATCATAAAAAGTCATAAAAAAGTCTTAGTATAGTATGTAGGAAAAGGTAAGAGTATGTTGAAGAATTGAACCCTCAACCTCTAATCTTCAATGTATCTCTAGCAGCTTGTCTCACTGAAATATCTGTGAAGCACATAAAGCAACGGTTCGAAGATGTATTTAAGGTTCACATTACTGAAGACAAAAAAGTCGTACAAAATGATAGTTTAGTATGTAGGAAAAAGTCATAACAAAAACATTGTATAGTATGTCATAAAAAGTCATAGTATAGTATATCGGAAAAAAAGTCATAGTATAGTATGTCGAAAAAAGTCATAAAAAAGTCATAGTATAGCATGTCGCAAAAAATTCATGAAAAAGTCATAGTATGTTGAAGAATTGAACCCTGATCGAGAGAACGTTAGGAAGGTAGTGGTGTGCGTTCATGTTTATTATTTTAAATGTTTACCAGGATGCAAAACTAATTTTATTTTATATGAAAATAAAGGTTTTATAGGCATTGATTGATAAACAGGTGGTTATTATAGATATAGCACATAAAGTGAAAAGGCAGGTCTATCTCGCACTGCGACAGTACAGAAACAGCTCTATGAGGGTAAAGTGTCTTACTGGTGGATGGCCAGAAGCAACTTCCGCTGGTGCATGCGGACTCTGGTCTGGTCTCTTTCTCTTGACAGCTTAGTGTGTTTGTAGATAAGCCAAGTCTCTCTCAGCACATTTGCTGCAGCAATTTTTATCTAGTGAAAGGATGTAGAAAATCACTTATTTTATTTTTAGGCACATGACCTGAAAGTGCTGTTATTTACTGCATGAACAACAGCAACATAATAACTGTTTAACCCAGTGTACTACAGTAATTTAGTCCCATACTCAACTTTAAACCAGATGTTTCCTAATACAAGAAGAAATCTGCTTGTGGGGTGAGATAATTCAGCTGTTTTCCAATAAAAGTTCTCTGGTTTTAGGCTTTTCTAAAAACATGCTGCTGGAATATTCTGTAAACAATGAGTTGACATGTGTTATCTGATGTGTGCTAGGATAAAACGGCACACTAAGCTGTTACGATACATAAAAAAAAGACATATTCATAGTCTGACTGACTATTTAATTAACATTACTATATGACATAAAGCCACACTGAGGGAAACATTGGTATTTACCCTCTTGGAGATGTGGGAGTCCATCATGAAGTTGTGAACATGTTTCTCTGCTCTGGTCAACTCCAGCTTCCTGGCAACCACCGCCACGACCAGGACTGTGCAGCCAGCTCCCTGTGAGAGTCAGAATTAGTCACTTGTATTTACAGTCAAGATCTGACTTCCGCTTGTTATAGAGAAATCTATCAACCTTCCGTCTCACCATTATCCCAGTGAGGAGGCAGATGCTGCGACCACAGTAGGTGTGAGGCACCACGTCTCCATAACCGATGGACAAGAAAGTGACAGAGACCATCCACAAGGCCTCCATGTAGTTGCTACTCAGGTCCCTGTAGTTGTGGTGTCTGTAGGAATAAAAGGGATATTAAATTTACATGTAGCTTATAATTTGTCTTTCCCTGGTCTTAAATGCTGCTTTACTGAACTTTATCTGACTGCTGTAGGTGAATAATCAATGTCTGCTCTACTTTCACATTACTGATTATTTCTTTCCTTACCCACTTCTAGATTACATTGCATTTTGTATTAAAACACCAACATTCAATATAAAAAAATTATCAATATCAAGTTAAGATCAAGTGATATTTGATCTCTATATCTAAACAGAGCAAACATTAGATTTGTTGCTGCAGTTGAAACATTAAAGTAATACTGTGTATCTGACAATATTTGGATGATGAGTAAATATAATTGATGTAGGACTTGGGCACTAAAGACACCACTACAGATGGAGGAGTAGACAGATATACCATCACATACCTCTCACAAACATGTAAGCCCCACGCTGCCACAATCCACAGAGAGACGCTGAAAATCATCAGCACAGTCCCGGGGTAGGTGGTCATTAGTGTTTTCCCCACAAACCGGGTGTTGAAGTGTATCTAAAGATCAAAAAGGGGATGCATTTGCATCATGATTTTTATAGTAGGTAGGGGCCTACTTTGCCCGACTATTTAGGATAGCACCTGTCAGATTATGATTATATAATACAGAGGACATGAGGGATAAGAAAACTTGTTCTCAATCTGGCTTGATACATGGATAGAAGGTTTGGCATTGCGGTGGGGAGACAAAGGTCATTTTCTCTTAAATAGCATTTATAAGCGAGGGGAGTAGCCGGGTGCATATTATCAACTGTGGAAAAGAAACCAGCAGAGGAGAGCTAGTCAGGGACATAACCAGCATGTGAAACCACTCGGATTCATGGGGACGAAACTGTGATAGTCACACCTCAATTGTCACACCTCTACAGATCCCTTGGCCCACCTAGACATGAGACATAAAAAAAAAATGTGCATGAAATTTTAATAAGGGAAGCTCAGACCAAATCACTTTCCAAAATATAGACATTAATATTCAATGAATAATGTCCCTTAGCAGACTTATGCCCATTTTGTTTTTAAATCATATCAAAATAGATATTTAAAAGTCATCATAACAGCAGCCCACGGGTGACCTCCCACCTTGCTGAGTGCTCCAATGCTGCGAGATGCGGTGTCAGTGAAGAGGCGGCTGTGCAGCATCATGGACCGGCCCAGCAGGTAGAGTCTAAGGAACATGGGAAGAGCCAGCATGATCTCCAGCTCTGTCTCCGAAAGAGTCAGGGGAGTTGTGGAGTGCTGGAAGGTCTGCTGGAAGTACGCCATCAGACCCACCGGATACGGATGAATGGCCACTACTGCCAGCTCCAGGGCTACCAGAGCCAAACGGTCTGATGTCATGGCAATCCACCAATCCTCTGCACCAATGTCGTGAACGTAGAGCTACCAGAGAGTGGAAAGTGGAGTACAAATAAGCATCTTACTTGGGGATTGAAGATAAATCTGGAGGCTCACAAGATAATTAAATGAGACCTTAAATGGGATCTTATTTTGTTTAATCGTTTAAGAAGTACCGCTGCATATCTGGAAAACGTTGTATTACAACCTTTGTCGCTCCAGAGGGAGCTCTGGTTCTTCTCCTCTTTCAAAACCGCCCATCATGAGTATATATATTTCTGTTTCACACAATGATTTTAATTTTTTCTGCCTTTCCTTTTAAATGTTGCTTCTTCTTGTAAAATATTGCACACCTCTAAAAATACTTCAAATAAAACAAACACTTTTTGGTTTGCTCACAGTGCCATAACTTATGATGAGTAGGCTTAAGTAGACTTTGTTCAATTTTAGAAGGCCACCAGACCAAAAGGTTGGGAACCACTGTTGAATTTGTAGAAACTTTAGTTCCTAATAATGGGACCATTTTCACTTCCACCATGAAATTACTATCCAGAAAATGCAAATGTGGACTGCGTTTTATCACAGATTTACAGAAAATCTTTAAATTTGAGAGAATGTCCTTGGAGGAAACCAAAACCAAAAACAAAACCTTATTGCATAATTATAAACAGATACGTTACCTGAATCTCACAGCAGTGGTACGCTATGATGAGGCCCAGCAGGATGACCGTAGAAAAACTGATGATAGACTTGAGAGCGAGGGAGTAGACAGAGCTCTGTGGGAAACACACATACAGATAAACACACACAAACATAACATCATTGTCAAGCTCCATAATAATCTATGAAAAGGCATCAGTGATCCTCTGTAACATTATAATCTTACATATATTTAGACAATCCATTTGCATTATGGAATTAACATAATCTTATGGGCGTTCTGTGCATTTTCCTGCAGTTGGTGGGAGATCAATTCTCATACTGACTCAACAGATTCTCCAGTATGGCCAAATTATAAAGATCATGTGGGGAAAAAGGGAGACAAATTAAGTGTGCAGTGTGATTTCATTACTTTTTTATCTTGCAAAACTTTTACATTCCCATTTTTCAAAGGATTTCTCAGGGCCTCAGTCTGGTCTTTCTGACCTTGCTGTAGACGCTCCAGGAGAGTTCTGTCTCCATCACCATCAGCACCATCCCGGAAATCCCCACCGCCAGGGCGCAGTCGTTCAACTGCTGCCTCCTCAAAAACAGAGCCCTCCTGTGGAGCAGTCGCCAGCCGATGTTGTGGGTTTTCCAGTATGAGTCATCCTTGGCATCCTCCTTGGCATCCTGCTTGGCGTTCTCCTGTTTTGGGCTGGTCTGGGAATTGGGATTGGGGTTTGGACTGGGACTCTCGGCTCCTGGCAGAAGGCCTTTAGCCTCACTCAGGTCCTGGCAGTGCTGGAACATCTCATTGTGTGACTGGAAGTCATCATCTTTGCTGGTGATGATGATCTCTGGGAGACTCTGGCAGTCGTGCATCTCCAAAGAAATGTTGCCTGACTTGCGTTGCCCTTTACCCTCAACATCCTTGATGTCTAAGTGTGACCTGCAGGGGGCCTTAAAGGTTGACCCGCAGGGAGAAATGTGGACGTCAGTGTAGGAGGTGACTTTCTCCTGGAGTCTGTTAGCTCCTGTGGTTTTGGCCTTGCACTGGTGATTACACTCCTTGTGTGCTGGATGTTGACTAATCCTCTCTGACCTTTTCTCACATTTCTTCTCTTTGCCTTTGTCTTTCTTTTTGTTGGAGCGAGGTGAAGGTGTGACATAGAGGTGGCCGTTGTATAAAGGTGTGGTGGCCATGGCCTGGGTTCTGTCCAGCCACACGGTGTGATCGGCTGATGTTTGGACTGTGTGGTGTATCCCACACTGCGGAGAGCAGGCCTGAGGTGGAGGAGCCATCCTTGGCGGGAGGAGGGGGCGCTGGTCCGCCACATCGTCTCCATCCACCACTGACAAGTTCATAGAGGGGGAGTGCTCCATGGTGAGAGGGTTTACAGGTGATGATTCACCGAATCTTTTTAAGAGGTTTGAAGAGAGAAGAGAGAGAGAGAGAGAGAGAGAGAGAGAGAGAGAGAGAGAGAGAGAGAGAAGGAGGACAATATTAGAGGTTTAACAGACAAGAAAAGCATTTGTCAGCTTTGTCATCAGAGAAGATTTCCAACTTTTTTATACCTGTGAAATAATTAGCTCATGCTCATTAATTATTCTTAATTGTATTATTTTGTATTTATCAGTCAATCATATGATTTTAAAATGATGGAAAATCTAAAGAGCAACAAAATAATCCTAAATAATTTGGCCAATCACAACTGTTTGTTGTAAATCACATTAATTAAGATTTAGTCACAAAGTATGCTGCTCAAAAATGTTAAAATCCTTTCCACACAGCTCTCTTTATTCTTACCTTTAAGTCAGGTTTTCCAGTCTGCGAAGAAGAAGAAAAGGCCTTAACTCTTTCAACAACTGTTTTATCTGGAAAATTAAATTCAATCTTCGTGTGGTCCTGAAGGTCACATCTGCCTGAGTCACAAAGAGATCCTCCAAATAAAATCCTGTTGCAACTTGGACTCAAACACACCACTTTTATTAAGAAGTTCAAAATTTTAACTATAAAAACTAATCAAGCTGCAACACCAATGGGCTTCAGCATGATCAGATCAAAACATAACAAATGTCCCTGCTCTGGATGCATAAACTTTGCAGAAATCCATTAGCAGCCTCAGCATCACAAAGCCCCTCCCATAGATTCAAGCAGAGGTTATGAACCTCTCCTGCATATGACGACATATGAGGTAAATACCCGGCGGATATCCATTCGATTTTCAAGCATTGTACATTTGTCCACAATCAGGGCATCTTACTTAAAGCTGGAGGGGCTTAATGACTGCAAAGTCTCTAAATTGCAGATGTTGCATGGAGCAAAGGCAAAGAATGAGTCATCTGTCTGTTTTTTAGCCGCGATTGTGTGTGTGTGTGTGTGTGTGTGTGTGTGTGTGTGTGTGTGTGTGTGTGTGTGTGTGTGTTTTGGGGGCATTTGCTTATACATGGGTGCCCTGGTGTCAAAAAAACTGTCTGATAAGAAATGCTATTAAATCACTCTTCATTTGTAATATCATCAATTGCTGTCATTATTATCATGGGAGAATTGCAAGTGAGTGATACAAACTTTATTTCTTTTAAATAAATATCTAATCTTCAAAAGAGAATAACGGTCCTCAAAATCAATTCAGCAGATTAGTACTGCAGATTAATCAAGTGAGACAGATATCTGATACTTATGAGCTTATGAATCAAATATGTCACTACTTAAGCGAACAATATCCACAGAGTGGGGTAGAGTATTAAGCATTAAAGTCATAACAATGACATTCAGCATCATTTATCGAAATCCTTGCGACAGATGGGTCTACAAATATTAGAGCTCCCTCCAAATGGAAAGACCTTAGGAGCAAAGGCGTGGGCAGAGCAAATCCGGATAGTAGCGGGATAAAGAAAGGCATTATCTAATCTGAAGACAACATGTATAGAGGGAGACGGAGGGTAGAAAGGGGATGTGGCTGTGCACAGGTGGGAGAGCAGCGGATGTAAAACAGATTAATTATGCTAAAGCTACTATGTTCTACTCTGATACTTAGCCAGATGCTGCTGTCTAGATATTTTGTTTTTATATTCTGCAGGCAGGAAGCTCCCAACTGTCTGTGCCTCAGTGCATGACTGTCAACACTACAAACCCGGATGGTAGCTGGAAAATACAGACCATACCTCACATCCTTGCAGAGAACTAGATCCTAAAATATGACTATTTGGTCTGCTGAAGCAAGACTCTGCTCTGCTTTGGTGATAAAGATTATGAATGTTCTTAAATTAAGGTGTCCTTTTAATAACAAGACGCTGAAAGGATATATGAACATCTGCAAGGCTTCAAATTAATTCAAACCTCCAGCCAAGTGCTTATAAATCCTGGCGGCTGTAGCTGGTAGCTAAGTATGTCAATTCTTCTTGCCTCTGTGGCTGGTAGCCAGCGCGTTTTCAATTAGTCTCTTCTATTGCAAATCATTCTCTGGCTGCTAAGAAAGTGAAATTAAACTGGAATATTTTGAGTCCACAAATTGCTTTTGCTGGTAAATGACAAATCTGTTTTATGCCCTGAATCTTTAGTGCGTTTCATCTTCTGGTATTAATTACTTCAGTCTGATCTGTTAAGACGCATTGGTCAAAAGATAAAGAATGACCTTAAGGATGCAAACAGCAGTAAGAAATGTTTCTGTTTAAAAGTCAAAAGTCACGATAATGGTTTAAGGAATAGTTTGACATTTTGGGAAATGTGCTTATTTGCCAAGAGTTAGAAAATAAAATTGTTTTATGCCTCTCAAGAGATAATGGCAAGGAAAAATATCCATGACCAGAAATAAAGAATATAACATTACAATGAACCTTTCACAATAATCTCTAACAAACCCTTTTTCATCTTAAGCCATAAATGGTTAAAAAGGTTGAATTTGAATTTCTTCCATTTCTCATAAACAAATTCAGACCACTAATTCAAAACACAGTATTCCAATCATTTCCATCACTTGGCATTTATATTAAACAACCCAAACCTATTTTTAAAGTAGGCCTACATCTGTTTTTGAATTTAACAAATCTATCAATGAACAATTGTTCTCAAATAAGTCCTGTTAGTGGAGAACAAATACTGTATAATCCATTAGACTACAGAAATGGCTTCAAGTCCAATTCCTCATTTGAAGCTACAACTAGGAAATTGTTATTGTGAGTTTGCCAGGCAACCAGCAGAGACTCTGGGAAATCACTGCATTTGGCCAAGAAATAGTCTGACGCATAGCTAATCCACTGTAAAACCATAACTGATTAGGCTATTTCTATTTTCTACACTTCAGTTTTTTGTATGGAAGACATAACACGTTAATTAATGTGCTAATGTTAAGGTGGATTGTATTACCTCTGAACAGAGCCAGGGAGGCTGTCTACCCCTGTGTCCAGTCGTTATGCTAAGCTAAGCATTTTTTTTCCTTTATTCACCAGTGTAGAAATGGGGGGAGTGAAGGAGAGGGGTAACCTACAGTGTGCAACAAAGTTCACACAGCTGGAATCGAACCCCAGACCTGGGCGGTCCTCCTGGCTGTAGGACACATGAGAGCTGGCGGATCGAGGCTACATTAGCCGCTATTAGCTATTAGCATTAGCATTAGAATGTATGACCAAACTCTCATGATGAGTTACATTGTGGATAACATAAACAGCAGGCTTTGACAAGAAAGAAGAATGTGCAGAAAAAAAGACAATATATCTGGTTTTGCCTCATCTACAATGTTTCTTCTTAGTTTATTTAAATAGGGACAGATACAAAAAACATAGATTATTACATAAATAACAATCCGATGCCTGTATCACAGTGTTTGTAGCCATGGCTAATTTGCAACACCTGTCCCTAGGAGGGCTTTTAACAGTTCAAATAATAAAAGGAGTCAAATTTTTACAGTGAATACGATAAAATGTCCAAAAAAACAGTTAACAGCAATAAAAATAAGTGTAGTAAATAAACACATTAACTCGGACTCACACAGATGCACACCTCACATACACACAGCTATACATTTCATATGGCATGATCACACTGCTGCTGCTGTATTAACCATGCTTTTACTAGTTGTTATAGAATTTCAATGCTAAATGGGGAAGGGAAACGTTACGCTTTTAAGATTTCACACCATAAAAGTTTATTGGACAACAGTCTACTTCTGTCTAACTGCTACAGAGCTGGCTGGGGCAGGATTTAATTGTCTATTAGAAGAAAACATAATCTACTCAACTCCATTCAAGACAAAAAGTCCACTCTGACAAATCAGAAGTCACAGGCAACAGTCAAGTGAATGTATGTGCCGGTTTTGTCGATAACACCCTATTAAGTAGAGGAGACGTGTCAGCGTAGGAGTAGGCCTGATCCAATCAGCCAAGTAATTAAAAACACACAGCACAGCAAGCCCTGATGGCTGATGGCTGCATTGTCAGGGACAGCATTTAGCATTTAGCACACAGAGGGATGAGCTGTAGTCATGCCAGGTCAGAGCCATGGCCATCACCACTGCTGTGCAATTAGAATCACAATCAGGATCAGCAAATGTGCAGAGAGTGGTCTGTGGCACAATATTACTGTCCAAATGATGGTCACAATCCTCATTCTCTTCCTCCAACTGTCATCATCACTGATATGGCTTTAATCCACACACCCTGCTCAGTGCTTTCATTCATCTGCCTGTATTGTTTCCTAATTAGTCTTTTTACAACATTGGCTTTCATTATCTTCTCGTTTCATTTCGCCCAGTTTCTATCTCGTTAATTAACACCATGACCTCACTCCTGCCAGTGTTGCTGAGCTCCAGCCAGCATGCAGTTGGAAAAACAAACCACCAGGTGTCACCCACACTTCAGTGCCTCCAATCTGTATTTTTATGAAGCCTAATGAATTTTGTTTTCAGGCACTGTGTCACACTGGTGCTTGGCGCAGGGAGCAAGGAGCTTTTTTTTCCTTCTTTCACGAGATGAACTCAAAGTCAATTTTGCACACGTTTAAGCAACAATATAGCCGGGATGCAGCAGCAGCAGCAGCAGCAGCAGCAGCAGCAGCAGCAGCAGCAGCAGCAGCAGCAGCAGCAGCAACAGGATGCGTCTCCTCTGATGATACATTGCTGATGCACATTTTATGTCCTCGCTCCATGCTTGATGCAGTTTTCTCTGCTTTAACCAGTGACTTAGCCATCCTTCTTTTCGCCTCAGAGGGCCACTCTCACTCTCCTCTGTGTGCAGCCGAGCATGAATCTGCAGCTCGGGAGCACTCTGGATGTGTGACAGGCTGCCTAGGAGAGGGGTAATTCCGAAGGGCAGTAGAAGTAATAGGGTAATCTATTATACAGTCCAACTCTTTCTTCCTCCTCTCTTGCCCCCCCCCCTCCCTCCTCCCTCTCTCCCCAGTCTTTCGGTTTCTCGCTGCCTCTGCCCTTGCATCAGCATTTCGTGAGGACAAATGAGAATTAGAGTTTAACTATGCACATTCCCAATGCCCTCCTGCAATGCCCAGCACTTTCGCAATTAAACTGGGGTCCATCTGCCCCTATGATTCAAAGCTAACCTCTGCTGAATAGGGAAGCACACACACACATACACACACACACACACACACACACACACACACACACACACACACACACACACACACACACACACACACACACACACACACACACACACACACACACTCTCTCAGACACTCACAGTTCCAGTCTAGCAGTGCGTGACTGTAACCACTGTGGGGTGTTATCATATGTATATACCATACGTTTTGATACATGTTGTGCTATGTTAATCAGCCATAAAACACACACACACACACACACACACACACACACACACACACACACACACACACACACACACACACACACACACACACAATAGGAAAGGGAATGAAAGACATGTATAAATGAATAAGGTTTGAAACAGTAATTCATCTTTTACAATTTTACTGCACAAAAACAGGCACTAAGAGGCAAAAGCATATCTAAAATATTCCCCACTTCTCTGTATTTAAAGGCTCCCCTTCTTTTTTGTCTATGAGCTACTCTTCCACTTTTTCTGTCTGGGTTCCTTTTCCATATCACACTTTACCTTATCAATTCTCCATTAGTGTTTTAAAGTGTGCACATCATCTGTTTCAATTGTCTTTAAAAAGGTCAACTCATGGCAATTAAAACCTCTCCCTCCTCCACCTCCTGTTTTATCTTCAACCTCTTTCATTCCCATCACTGTTATTCTTCTCTCTTGTGCTCTCCATTTTAGTCCCACCTCCCAGAGAGACAAGGAGACAGAGAGAGAGCCCACAGTCACCATCTCCTCTCCTCCTCTTCTTGCACTCCCTCTCTCAGCTCCCATCTCTTCCAGCACACGCTCACACTCCTTCCCTCTGATGCCGACTGGATGCAGACCGGGGGATTTCCAGCAGCTTCCTGAGTCTGTCCTCCCTCTCCTCCCTCCTCCTCCTGCTTTAACATCCGGAGCTTCTCCTTTTTTCTTCCTCCTCTTTTCTCCTGCTCCTTACCACCAGGATGTGGCACTCGTTGGCTCTGCTCCTCTCTGGATTCTCTGCTTTGATCCACGGTAAGCTTGAGCGCCTCTGTCTCTGTCTTTCTTTTTGTTTTCGGGGATCAGAATTGCAGCAGCGGCACTTAAGTCTCAAAGTGTGATTTTATCGGGAGTTTAATTGGAGTCGGTTTTGTTGATGCTTGATCTGGGAAGTATATGCCGGAATAAATACAATTCAAAGGGAGAAAAAAAGTGAGAATCTGGCTCACCTGTTTGCAGATTTTTCATAACTGTGTTCTTATTTTTTCTGGAATTACATGCTGAGTTGTCTTAGGGGTTGAATGCCTCTACATGAGATGTTTAAACAGGCAGATTGATTTTGTGTAGCGAGGCAGATGACAGAAACAGTGTGTAGAAGAATCTGAGCATTCATAGGATTTCATAGCTTTTCTTCCCTCATTCCACAAGACTCTTTCCAAATTTGTGTCCATGACAGAGGATCTTACCCCAACAGAAAACAGGTCACAGATTAATTGAATTGCACATATAGATCGGCTCTCCTTGCCTCCCCCGTTGTGATGTGGACGCGTTACTGCAGCTGAGCTGACAGGGCTCCTAGCAGCAGAAGTGAATATAAAGGCTGACAGTTGATGACAGAGCTGAGGAGAGTGGGTGAATATTCCCAGCAGGCAGAAGTACCAGCAGTGAAACGCTTTTCTGTTTGTTTGTGTTTTCAAGAGGAAGGGTTTGTACCAGAAAGTCCAGCAAAGAGAAGAGGACAGAAAAGTTTCAGACTATACTGCTGCTGACTGAATTTTGCATGAACACTGCCGCTGCTCCGCTGGCGCTTAAACCTGTTATGTTCTTAGCACTAAAGCCCCCTGAACCCTGACATCCCCATATATAAGCTTCAAAGTGAGAGACAAAAGACACACCGTTCAATTTCTCACTCTATGTATGTATCTGCTTTTCTAGCACTTTAGACTGACTGAGCGAAATCTTTGAATCTTTGACCCAATTCTTTGCTTGCTTCGCTATTGCACTGACTGGAGAAATCCTAGATGTTTTGAGCATCATTTTATAATAATTCCCTGTACTTCAGCATGGTATAAATCAGGGGTGTCGAGCTCAACTTCACTAAGGGCCACACCGGAAAATGAGAATCACATAAAGTGCCAGACATGTTTGACATGTTTTTTTTTAACCGAAAAGTTGAATAATACCTTTGACTGTATCATTTGTGTCTCATATAGCTTTCTCACTAACAGTTTGGTTGACATAAAGCCCTAAAGCTCAGCCATCATAGCTTAGCCATCATAGAGTTTAGCAAATCAAAGATACATTTTTATTTACAACAACCTGTTTCACAGCCTGAATATGTAAACTCTCTGGTTTTATGGCAATTTCTAAGCCTCAAAGTTGGCAAATCTGCCAAATTATGCTTTGAGTGTTGCACAACTGCAATCTGTAAAACAGTTTCCTGTCTTTTTGGTTTGGCTCACATCTAGTCGGGCCAAAATCTACTGTGAACATACATTGATATGCGGGCTGGATCAAAATTTGCGAGGGGCCGGATTTGGCCTGCGGTTCTTGAGTTTGACACGTGGTATAAATGGTAAATTTAGAAAACTCGGGACCTCAACAAGAATATTAAATAAAATGTAAGAGGATGAAGTTTGACTGTGTTGTGATGGACCACTGATGTACCAGGGAACATAGGAGAAGCTAGTTATACTACAGCTATTGTAACACAACATCCTTTACATCCTTTTTTAAATTGGTCTGCACATTTGTGGTTAACAGTACAGTCTGCTTACACTCCCTCCAAGTCCATTCAATGAGTGCACAAATATATTCAACGGTGTATTTCGTCTGAGCATTTCAAACAAACCTAATTATACATTAGTGTCAATCATGCCCATATAAGATTTCCTGCTATTTCTTATTAGATTACTTTTTGTTTCCTGACTGTTCTGCATGCTCTCTCTGAATCTTTCTGGTGTTTGTCAATTTCGGTCTGTATCTTCTGATATTAATGTTAAATGTTTAAATCTGACTGAGGAGCTGGACCTCTCCTCCATATTTCATTTTTCAAAACCATAAAAGTCAAGATAACTGTGACTAATGTTGATAAGAAGATCATGTTTAATTTCTGCTAATTTCATCATTAAATCCCCTTTCTATCTTTCCTCCATCGTTTTTCTTTTTAGTCTTGTTCTTTGGGTATTTATAGATAAGGGAATTTAAGGTCCTGAGGGCTAAACATTCTGAATTGATCAGCAACATTTGTTCTTCTTTTTTCAGCGTCTGTCCATGCCTGACTATATTCCCACCCCAAAACTCTCATTTGATTCCTTAGTGAAATTTTTGTTGTTGGTTTTCCTCATTTTTATTCACTTCACAGGAAACACAGACAATAATCATTATGTGACCTAAACTTTAACATACAGAGGTATTATTAGAGTGTGGAGTGTGGCTTGTTTTCACAGATTTGAATGTCATATTTTTCGGCCTCTCCAGTGTCGATGCAGGGTCCTCACCAGAGGACCCTGCTGAAGAACCTCCTGAAGGACTACAACCGGATGGAGCGGCCGGTGGGCAACGACTCCCACCCTCTCACCGTTGTCTTCTCCCTCAGTTTGATACAGATCATGGATGTGGTAGGTGTCTACAGACGCAGTTGGTTTCAACCCGATTCTCATCATTCATTGGGCTGTCTAATTTTAAAATATATGATGTTTTTTTTAATATGCGTGATGAAGCTTTTTTCTTTTAGAACAAAAAGGATTTGCAGCCTGTAGTTTGGTTTTGTTAATGGAAATGAGCCTGAAATTCAATCATCATTTGGTGCCGAGTTAGGCCTTGTATATATATGTATGCCTGTAACTGTGAGATTATCATTATTATTAATAATAACAGGGGGCCTTTTTTTCAATATCTGTGAATTTTGTGAATCTTCAATAAGGATCCAAAATAATCTTCTCTATGCCATGTGATTTACCAAGCAAATGATAAATGTGCTAAAAATGCTTTAAATGTTTTGCAGGATGAGAAGAACCAGGTGCTCACCTCTAACATTTGGCTACGGATGGTAAGGATGTAATAATTAATTTGCTGGTATTATATGTTCAGGTGATTTTTATCTGAACTAGATTACATGGTCTTTACCTTGTAAATTACAGTTATGACTTACACTCTCATCCTAAAATTTATTAGAAAGTGAAGTTGTTTTTTGGAAATAGCTCACCTTTTTGACATTGAATTATTTAATTTATATGTATGATCTGTTTGAATTCTATTACATCTTAACTGATGGGATTGGAGATAAAGCAGCTTGCCTGTACTGTAGTCCATTGGGATACAGACTGTATCTAGGGATGGGCGATATGGAGAAAATCAAATATCACGATCAACGATATTGTAGGGTTGACTATTGGTGCTTTCACAAAATATTTACACAATGAGATTTTTGATAAATAATCATCAGTAATGTGGATACAATGACTAAGTGGGTAAAGGCAAATAATAGAACATTTACAACAGTATGGTAAGTTCAAAAAATGACATCACTTTACTGTAATGCAGCCTTTAAAACCAGGAAAAGACAACACTTTTGCCATATTACGATATACAAAATGTAAGACGTTATCTAGTCTCATATCACGATATCGATATAATATCGATATATTGCCCAGCTCTAACTGTATCTGTGTTTGTGTGTTTAAGAGTTGGTTCGACCACTATCTCCAATGGAACCAGAGCGAACATCCCGGAGTGAAAAACCTCCGCTTCACCACAGATCAGGTCTGGACACCAGACATCCTGCTCTACAACAGGTAAAACACGCATAAACACCTTAACACACCCCTCATACACACACATTGTTATTACAACAAGTAGTGTCACGTCCTCCCCTGTCCTTCCTCAGTGCAGATGACGACTTTGACTCTACCTTTAAGACCAATGTTCTGGTGAACTCCAGTGGCTATGCTGAGTATCTGCCTCCAGGTGAGCGTCTCCTCTTTAATTTTTCATTAATTCTGGCTCTCACTATTCTTTATCCCTTTCCTATTACTTCCTCATCTCTTTCAGGTGCGACGGCAGCATCTCATTCTGCAATCTCTGCATGTCTCTCCTGTTTGTATATTTGACATTAATATTTTATTAGTATAAAAAAAGCATCCCTGGTTACTCACTGGTTACAGATTCCCAGCGCTGTGAGTAACACCTATAAATAGGAGACGCTCGCTTCCTCCGTTTCCTGTCTTAACCCAAATGCGAGACCCATGCAAGTGTGAAAGTAACGGCTCCCCTGGGTTTCCACGGGTCTTTACTTTGTATTTTCTCAGTCGCTTCTTTATACACCAGATTACAGCGGGTTGAGATCAAATCCCAAGAGTTAGAGGAGGTTGAGTTTAAATGGCCTTCTGAAGTAAAAGCCGAGGACTGCGAGCTCAGAAAGCCACCCATATCAATTCTATTTAGCGCCCATGTTTATTAATAGGCTGATGCTGAATGTAAATACAGCTCCTTAATGCAGTGATTTGAATCAGAGCCAATTAGGGAAAGAATAAAAAGACAGTGCTCTGCTTTAGTAGAATAAGGAGGAGAGGTTTCACACCAAAACACCGTGCGAAAAAGAGCAGGGAGAGATGGAGTAAATGGAAAAAGAATAAGCAGCAAAACAGCTTGTTTGACTTCCAAACACAAGCCTGGTTGCAATTCCTGAGGTCTTTTTGGGCTGGTATTGTCGGTAAATAAAAGACAACAGGTCTGTGGGTGGCAGGCATGGAGCAGGAGCTTGACACACGGTAACAAATTCAAAGGAAGTGGATCTCACGTGTCTGCTGCACATCATTTGCAGAAAGCCTCTCATAGCTGCAGAGGTAAAGGTGTTATGTTTGGGTTTATTGGTATAACAGGAGATAAGGCGTAACAGGTTTCTAGCTCATATCTTGATTGGATGACATTTGCAAATGGGAAAAAGTTTGTCTCCAGGCCTGTAATGCCTTCTTGGGAAGCGATTTTCAGAATGATGGAATTTTATTTTGGGAGATGTGCTGCGTGAGAGAGGGAGAGATTATTCTAAGCTGCAAAAAATTCCAGGTGTCATGTTTGTGAGCGTTGCTTCAAGGTTACTGGATATCTGTGAGAGGCAGGGTACAAAAATATACTGTGCATGAAGGTGTGTAGTTCAGTGAACTGCAAAGGCAGACAGAACTTTTATCTGATCAGCATCATTTAAGGTTTATTGTCTCAGAAGTTCATAACGGGAGTAATTATAAAGACATCATCCCCATGAAGCAATGGCAAGAACTTGGTGTCAGTAGCTGGATTTGAAAGAGCCAGTAGGTGTGTATAAAAAGAAGAATTTATAGCTACTACTTAATTTGATGTCATTTTTGTGATCCCCTGCTTTGAAACCAGCCTTCAACCTGCTCCAAACTCTGCTTGCATTCCACTCTGAAGGCTGATTTGCATGTCGGCAGCCTCATAATGAATGTCTTTGAGAGCTGTAAGGCTTCATTGGCATTTTGGTTCTGTGTGCATTTGAACGTCTCAACAAGGCTTGATTCGTTTATTTCAGTAATTACTTAAGGGTTGGAGTTTTCCAGCGACCACTGCAAGGATCATTGTAATTCTTCGTTTGGGGGTGGACACCAGCGTGGAAGTATGTTTTTATGATTTTGTGCTTGCGTGTGTCTATGCATATTCATGCGAGCGCATGGCAGTGCATTTATTTTGCATAATAAAAGTGGTAATCTGATTAGGGCACGGTACACAATCTCATTTTTCAGTGTCACTGTGGTTATTTCCTTCTATGGCCAAGGTTTAGCTAACAGCTGGGTGTGCAGACAGCGCAGAAATAATGTTTGTTCGCAGAGCAGAATATCTAAAACCGGCAGGTGACAATTCTGCTGCCAAGTTTTTTTTTATACACATTTCTTTGATGGGAGGTTGTTTTTCATCTAGTCTTTGCTTTCACTTCTCCAGCCTCAATCTCAATTTCAAAATAGTAAACTCTCTATAGACTTGCACAATGTTAATAAAAAAAAACCTACGACAGTGTGCACTCTTGGTTGTGATGCAGCAAATTCCACACCATGTCTATATAAAAATGTAAGGCGGTGGTTGAGTTCAGAACTCAGTCCTTGGAGTTGGGTAGATATGAAATAAATAAATGATTCTTTTTGACAAGCAAGTAGATATTCAGAATAGGTTTTCTGCACAACAAGCGGTCCTCCTGGTAATCTTTCCCTTGTCACCTCTGTACATGAAACTGCAGGGGTCAATGTTGTCATTTGATTGTGGAGCGTTAACCCTCTGCCTCCTGTTCTTTTGTCTTTTTCTCAGGAATCTTTATGAGCACATGCAACGTGGATGTTCGCTGGTTCCCTTTTGACATCCAGAAGTGTGAGCTGAAATTCGGCTCTTGGACGTATGATGGCTGGCTGCTGGACCTCCAGATGAACGATGCTGACACCTCAGCATACATGCCCAATGGAGAGTGGGACTTAGTTGGTGAGTAAGGTGAAACCTTTGCATTGTATCTTCAAAATCATCCAGTCGCAGAGCAATAGAGTCACTTTCTCTCTGTCCCTGTTCTTCCAGGAGTTCCCGGCAGCAGAAACGAGGCCTTCTACGACTGTTGTAAGGAGCCTTACCCAGATGTGACATTTGTTGTGACAATACGGCGGCGGACGCTCTACTATGCACTGAACCTGCTTATCCCCTGCGTGTTGCTGTCTTCGATGACCCTGCTCATCTTTGTGCTACCAGCTGACTCTGGGGAGAAGATCTCACTGGGTGAGTGGATCAAAAAGATCAATGATGGACAAAAGTCAGTTGTAATGGGGCAAAAGGACACAAGAAATGGGAATAGAGGGCTTGTTAGTTTTACGTCTCGGTTTTAAATTTGAGGAATGCGCAAACAGCGAGGTGCAGACATGTGTGAGCTTCAATGTGAGTCCATCACAATTACAAACATGTTGGACATTGTTTTCATCTATCTTGCCGTCATTATGGTGGTGTCTGAGGTTGTTTCCATGGTCCATATATTTAATCTTAAAGGTACCCTATGGAGTTTTTGACCAATAGCAGCACAATGAATTAAAAAAAAAATGGTTTCTGTTTTGTTTGCGCTCATGTATGAGCACGATTCACCAAACGAATATGTACAACACGTAAGTGATGCGATACACATTCCTGCCAATGGTACCACACTATTTCACTGATCTACATGTGGTGGTAAAATGCCAACAAAGGCAGAAAAGACTGCGAGCTAGTAAACATGGACATAAACAATGCAAAATCAAAAGAAATCTACTTTACAAATGTTTTATGAGAAAGGATGGATATGCATTCATGCAACACAATTTTCTGTAGTCAATTAGAAATATGGTATTCTGTAAAAGTGAAAACAACCTTGGACAGAAGTTAGGTGAGGTGAATAAAAAATGATGTACAGAAGAGTTGTGCAGCGTGTTTAATGTTAATAGATTTACATCAAGGACCAGCTAGAAAATCTACATTGAAAAGGCCACCACACTCCCTTCCCTCAACGTCCAACCTACCAATAAAGTGTCCATGACCAAATCAAATCTCTTTCTCAACTTGGGTGCTCTCAAGCTCCAAGGTGTGAATGTAAAGGTACAGGATGAAATAGAAAGATGAGAAATGCAAGGAAGAACAGAGACGGATGGCTGTGGGGAGGTAGCGAAAAGGAAACGCAGACAGAGAAGAATTTGAAAAGAATGAGACAGAACAGCACAAAAGAGAGAGGGAGGACTGATGAGGAGGGAAAGGTGGGAGACAACCAAATCACATTAAAATAGACTGGAAAAGAGAGACAGAGGAAGCAGTGGCACCAGTTGCAAATACATTTTAATTTCTGTTTCAACCTGTTGAGAGCACAAGATGGATAATGTTCACCACATCAGACAAACAGACTCTAGACTATCTGACCTTTCTGACAAGAGCTGAAAAGTTAAATCGTTTTTTGTATGCTCTTTGAAATTAAAATGGCATTTCTCACTTTTTTATACATCTTATAGTAAAAAAGAATCAATTAATTAATTGAGAAAAAAATCTGATTAATTGAATAAAAATAAGCCCTATTTCTGACATCACATTACTGCACTGGCTTTGTACCAGTCAGATCAATCACCAAACACACCAAAACAATATTAATAATAAAAAATAGATAAATGCTTATGCTTTTTTGTAAATACTATTTGACTCCTGACTGAGTGGGAGGGAACTCAGAGGGGAGCCACGGCAGCATTGTCAAAGCATGCTTTTAACCTCAATACAGGATGCATTACGCAGCATTTCTTGACAGAAAATAATGCCAAGCCTTACACACACGGCCAATTAACCTATTGATGTAATTAAGACTAGTGAATTGATTAGGGGGAGAGAGCTTACACACTGCCTTCCAGGAAAATACTCTGTCACTCCACTTGATGGAGGAGACACAGGGACCAAATGGCTGGGCCTCCTGAGAGGTGCATGCTTTTAAAAAGAATAATTGTTGTTTCTGAGAAAGAAAGTAACATAAAACAAGAATTTTAATTTTCTTAATATCCTTTAAGGGGATTCATATTTTATCTCTCGGCATCAGAGTTTAATTGAATGCTTCTGTATGGGGACAGTTATGCCAACAAAGCACTCCTTAAATTCTGTCTGTTGGAGAAGTGAGATAGATAGTGTGGAGGTGGATAAATGGAGATGGAGATGAGTTTCAGTGCAGGAGCGCGTGAGGTGTGTGTTCACGTGCACACAGGCGATTTGGGATAATTTAATAAAAATGTATTTTTGCTGTAGAGGTACAGAATGTCAAAAAGTAATTCACTGTGTGAGCATTAGTTGGTCATTTACATAAATCGAATGTGATCTCATCCAGAGTGTGACCATTTATCAAAATACCAAAAACACATTAATGTAAGTACCTCTACTCATCTATCTATCTATCTATCTATCTATCTATCTATCTATCTATCTATCTATCTATCTATCTATCTATCTATCTATCTATCTATCTATCTATCTATCTATCTATCTATCTATCTATCTATCTATCTATCTATCTATCTATCTATCTATCTATCTATCTATCTATCTATCTATCTATCTATCTATCTATCTACCTACCTACCTACCTACCTACCTACCTGCAGGTATCACCGTCTTGCTGTCTCTAACTGTTTTCATGTTGCTGGTCGCAGAGATCATGCCAGCCACATCGGACTCTGTCCCTCTTATAGGTATGTAACAGAAGTGTTTGTGTGTGCTTTTATGTTTTCACGAGTGGTTCACATGGTTGTTTACAGTAACTGGAATTATGACATCCAATTAAAACGCATTGCTACAACAATTAATGATTGTCAATATGAAATCAACATGTTTTACTCATTAGAAATACTGCAAGCTTCAATCTGAAAGTGACAATTAATATTTGAGTGTCAGTAGTAATTTCCAGTGGTGTACAGTAAGAACTAGCTTCTGGTTGAGCTCTGGTAGTTGTTGTGTGTTGGCATGATAACGTGCTAATTACCTCTAAACACAAAGTACAGCTGAGGCGGATTGAATGTCATCGGAAATGTCATTAGTTTTGCAGCTTTTATAAATCATAAATATAAACATAAATCATAAGCCAAAATACTGGATGAATTGAGACTTTGACCTGATGATGGTTCTAAATGAAAAGTTCCAAAGTTATTACAATTTCATCCTGAGGGGGACTTGAATGTTTGTACCAAATTTAATGGCAATTGTTGCTGACAGAAAAAGTCAGGGGATCATTAAAGTCAGAACGATTCATCTGTTAGGGATCATGAATGTGTGTACAACATTTCATGGCAATTCATCCAATAGCTGTTGAGATATTTCATTCTGAACCGACCAACATTGTCATTGATGATAGCCTGCTAGCATGGCTAAAAATTCCAGGTGTCACAGAGGTCTTTACAATCTGTCCAGGGTATCACACCCTCTATCCCAAGACTCTCATCTTTGAATGAGTAAAAACTACACAAAATAAAGAAAAACAAACACAATTACAACATATTACTACATAGTGATACTGGAGAAAAAAAGCCCATAAGAAATAACTTTAGCCATCTGCTCACCTTAAAATTTGATTGGCTAAATTGATTGCAGGCACACTGCTGAATATTATATTTAGTGAGCTAAGATTGCAGCCAGAGACAGATGAATGGCCATCTTTGCCTAAAGACACAAATCCTGGTCATTAAAAACTTTAGAAAAAAAATGATGTACTGTCATAATCACCAGAGTGCTGCTTTCAGCATAATTCTTTCAATTAAAAATAACTACCTTGACGCAGTCATAATCTGTTTGTTGATTTTACAAAAACAATGTTGTTACTAGCAGGCATTAATGTGGGTTGAAGGTCCCTGTTTGGCATGAAGATATTTAAAAAAGAAACAGAAAATGAACATGTGTTTTTATTATAACTGTGTAGCTTTTGTCTTTGTTTTTTCCCAATAAAGAGAACTTTATTGATCTGTGTGCCAAACAAGAACCTGCTATGGCCAATGCGGCTGTCGATAGGCCAGTATGAAAATTACAATGTGCAAAATTACTCAAAACTGAAATGTTCCATTCTCTACTCCACCCAGGCCAGTACTTTGCCAGCATAATGATCATCGTTGGGATGTCAGTCATCGCCACAGTGGTGGTTCTGCAGTATCATCACCATGATCCAAATGGAGGAAACATGCCAAAATGGGTAAGGCTGAGCTCCAACTCTTCAGCGTAAGCTGCAGTGCATTATCAGTTATTTACATCATGCTTTGCAACTTGTTAAATCCTGTAAATGGTTGGTCTCCCTATTTCAGATATGATACATTCTTATTATTAATCTCTATTTCACATCATCATTTGTATCATGCTCTACCATTTTTAGTAACATTTCATCCATCTGTCAGTGCTACCTGTGCTCCTCTGCCAGTTTCCTTTCTCTTTTTATTCTCTGACTTCCTCGGCTATGACTCATCCGACAGTGTCAGTTTGCCTGAGCGTGTTCATCAAATGCCTCGCCACAGACTTCAACAGGAGTGTGTTTCAAAGCACTCTGAATATGTAGGCGGATTCAATTTGACTCATTCTTTCTTATTTTTCCTGCCTTCTGTTTAATTCTTAAAAAATGCATGAAGTCTTTTTACAAAAGTTTTGTTCGAATGTGAACATATCAAAAATGTGAAATATGGGAAAAAAACATTCTAAAATAAAGACATTTGAAGAGAATGGCTGGTCTTGCCAAAGAAGAACATTTTCTGTAATACTAATCAACAAATGAAATATAGTATGGCATTGTTTGTCATTTTAAAAATTGACAGGTCTACATTTATCGATATATGTACAAATAGCTTGGTTGCATGAGATGCAGATCATATGCTGCATATATCGACACATTGAAGGATGTTCTGTTGATGAATAGCCTGTTCAGACAGTCCGACGGCCAATTAACAAGCTAATGGATGCGGTTCAGATGAGTGCATCGAACCAGCACAGTTCATAATTGCAGCCTAGACAAAAACAACATCAACAGCAGCAGCAACAGGGACTGTTACCTGGCCAGTAAACACACTCGGTGGAGACTAATTGAGCCGTCATCTGGACATTAGCTTCTCATTTGATGCCATACACCCATCTGGATGCTGCTAGGCCAATATGCCCTTTCAGGGGACATGTAGTCTCTTTCCAAGGGAGTTTTGTTTTTATATGTTGTGGAAGAGTAGAGGAACAAGAGTAGAATAGAACAAGCTTTAAAGTCGTACTAACTTGCGAGCAGCCAATCTTAATGCTTCAGTTTACTGAGACATTATGGAGGCTCATTACACTGTAATCTGCAAGTTAATCTCAATAACTCCACAGTTTTAAATGGAATGCTATCTTTGTTAGTATCCTCTCTGTTGGAAAATACAGTTAATGCTAAAATTCTTCTTTGCCTCAGGCTTTTTAACTAGGCATCCCTGGCGAGGATCTCATACTTCTACTTATACAGAAGTGCAGCTGCATTTTGAACAAGATGCAAGGTTGGAAACAGCACCAACATCAATCCATGACAAATGAGGCTATTCACCCAGTTTAACTGGTGTTATGTGAAGGTCAAGATGTGAAGGTGGTTTTCAATGCTTGACAGCTTTCTTATTATTTTCTTTTTTGATTCCTTGTATGCTTTATTGCTCTTTCGCTCTGCTACTTCCAATCCTCCACTCTCCTCTTTACATATCTCAGTGTCTCTCTTTTTCTCTCTACAGGTGCAGCTCGTCTTGCTGCAGTGGGTAGCGTGGTTCTTGCGTATGAAGCGGCCAGGAGAGAATGACGACCCGGAGCGGCCCCCTTGTGCCCCCCACTTGCGGCGCTGCTCCTCGGGCTCCCATAGCGGGAGCATCCCAAACCCTCCGGACCCCACCCTCCATCCGTTGCACCCACAGAACCTGGCTCCTCTCCAAACAGGGCCCCTCCATGCAGGGCATCCTCACCTCCACGCCCAGTCCAGCGCTAACAACAATGGGAACCTTCTTTACATGGGCTACCAGAGCATGGAGGACCCTTCAATGCTCTCAGAGCCTCTCCAGAGGAATAACATCTCCACAGGGCCTCCACGGGTAGCAGGAAGCCCACCTCCGCACCTCCCATCTCAGTTCTGCAGCTCCCCACCACCTCCTACCCCCAATATGGATACTGTAGGCTGCCCCAGCACTGTCTCCAGTGGTGGGGGCTTTGGAGGTGGACCCGGAGGGCTTGGAGGGTGCTCAACTGCGGGGATAGGAGACCCCCAGCTTCAGGCCATCTTGGAGGAGGTGCGTTACATGGCAGACCGTTTCCGGGAGCAGGACGAGGCCGAGAGTATGGCCGACCAGTGGAAATTTGCGGGTGCTGTAATTGATCGTCTGTGTCTAGTGGCTTTCAGCGTTTTCAACATCATATGCACCATTTCTATCCTGATGTCTGCCCCCAACTTTGTGGAGGCTGTTTCAAAGGACTTCGTTTAAAAGCAAAGAGGCAAAAAGAGGAGGAGAAAAGTGAAGGAGAGGATGAGGGGAATTAAATATAGGATGAAGGATGGAGTAGGACTGGATCCAAGGAAACACAATTTCCAGCAGACTGTAGGCTCTGTGATTCGTGATTGCAAGGAACTTGGAAATAGAAACAAAAACATAAATGGTTTTCTTTGCAATACATTTTGTTTTGTGACTGAAATATAAGAAGAAAACAGATGAGGAAGGGAGCGCAGAGTGAATTTAAAATGAGATTAGGGCGAGCAGGGTGCTTTATCAGATTCTTAACAAGGTGAAATGGATTCTTGTGGTTAATTCAAAGACTTTCCTCCCAAAATTAGGGGAAAGAGTCAAAAAGAGAAAAAGAAAGAGATTTTAAGTCTAATGCAACCTCAAGTAAGAACGCTATTAAAGCAAGGAAGAGACTGAGATGGTAAGATGGGAAAAGAGACATATATAAGATAGATAGACACAGATAGATAAGACAGACATTTGGCTGTTTTATTTTCTTGAGGAGAAAAGACAGTCCTTCATTCCCACATGTTAAGAACGGACTGCATCACTTAAAGTGATGTGAGGAGAGGGCAGGGAAAGGAGAAAGAGACTTTTTAAAGACAACAAAGAGCGGCAGTGAAAGGATGAGACTTTATCCCTTGTGACATTGGCATAGTTAGACGGAGTAAGCAGCTTGATGCTCAGATATACAAAAGTGGACCGCAGATCAGGAAGTGGAGAGGAACAGAAGAGGATCTCATTTATTATTTGATCACATCCATCTAATGAGCGTCAAATTAAAAGACCTTGGATAATCGTTAAGACTAATAAGCTTTAAAAAGATGAAGTACCCTCTGTGCTCGCAAACCACTTTAAAATTTCAAGGTCTTATCTCTTTGAGACGATTGCCAATCTGCAACAATCAGCAGAGATCAAAAGCTCCTCAGCAGCGGGCACAGTGTGCAGTGCTTATCAGGACCGGGATACTGAATTAACCGGTCATCAGCGACACAATGGCCAGTAGCTGCACCACAGTGGAGGCTTGAGCCAATAATAACTCATGAAGCAGTTACCTAACTGTATCTGGCAGGTCCTAATAGACCAATGGATCTTATTGGATTTCATATTAAAGGTTTAATAACTGAAATGGGAGGTCAGGTCTTCAAAAGAACATGAGAGGCACAAAAAAAGGGAGAAGGGGAAAAAGATCATTAAAAATCCCCAAACTTATATGGAGAAGCAACATCCCATCAAATGTATGTCAGATCCCTTTAGGGGTTTATAGCTTCATGGGGGATTTCACATCTTTCTAAAATGAAAGATGAGATTTTAATAGAGCTGTATTTTCATGAATTTGGGTCCAGTTGAAAAAAAGTGATGATTTAAATGGTTTAAATTCAAAGTACAGCCTTCATCTACAGAGCATTTGTCAAAAATGGTAACCAATAAACAAAAAATTGTCTTTAATTAGGCTAGTTGGTGGGTTTGAGGGAATTTGACTTTATTGTGTTTCTGCTAGCTGTATGAATGTGTGTTGAATGCAAGGTTAGCCTAGCTTAGCTCAATTCATGGATGTTTAAATGGGTTCAACTGTTAAAGTTTTCCAAGGATGGCTGTCAAGTTGTAATATGCAATTAACAATTCACAAAGAAATTAGATGCATTTAGATTACATCAAACTTCCAATCTACCTTTTTCTTCTTACTTTGGCTGTGGTCAAAATCATTTCCGTTTTTTACTGCTATAGAGTTCCTTAAAACTAACCCACAGTAGAATGTCTGTGGCATGTAACTAGTGGCACTATTACAAAGAGAATAGTGAAAGAGTTAATAAGTGAGTGATTTTGGACACAGCCCAAGGTTATGAGAAAAAGACGAGCCATTCAAAATGTCTAGATCAACAGAAATCTACCTAAAAGTGTACAATTCCTGTACAATTCAGCACAGGTAATTGCTTAACTGATTCCGCGATACTGTCACATTCTCTTCAATATTAGTTTTCATGTGGATACAGCTATTGTGCACAACCACTGATAATAAATGTAAAAATGTAAGGAAAAATAGTTTCTAAAAAAAAAAGTAAAAAGCAAATTCTGTATTTGTGAAAGCACTGCATTAGGCACATATAGGTGCCCAGCTACATACTGTAGACCACACACATAACACTACTGGTAAAAACAAATGTTTCAGCATTAAACACTGGATAAAGTATGTTTTGCACTTTGCATTTGAGTGGCAGATACCCGTGAATTGAGCAAAGCAAGCTGAGCTCACTATTCGACCATACATTCAAACTATAAGTCGAGACATAAAGAAGTTATCCCTCAGTTTGAGTGTAGTAACCAAACAACCCTTCAAAGAATAAGAAGTTACTCTATTTTTTTTATATTGTCAATAAATCCCATGAAAAAAACCTAATCCTACAATACGTTTCTTCTGTATCTTAATACTTTCCCACACTAGCTAAGTTTCCATCCACTTGTCAATTGAATTGTTCGATAACAAAAACTAATGCGAATAAAGCTGGTGAAAGTGTGTTTCCATCCAACGGCTTTAAAGCAAATAAAAACCTGTGCATAATGACGTTGCATGCTGTTTTGCGGTCAAATTGGTATATCGAATTGATTTGAGACATTTTATGGTGTTTCCATTCATTTTCACACTGAATCGCACAACATTCAAGCAAACGTTTGCGAACAAAGTTTTGCTAGACAAACTAGATTGCGCCATCTACCTACATATGAGTAATAATTGCAGAAGTTGCAATAGTGCTTATGTGCCAGCTGATAGCGACATATCAAGCTATAATAAGAAAACTACACTATCAACACATTGCTATGACGATGCAGATGCACGTAAATGCCTGACGACAACGGAGGCGGCCTGTGGTGTGGGTACGACAGCGCTCCAAACAGTTCTGGAAGATTGGGGTTTAGAGACACTTCACGGAAACCGTTTGGTTGAAGCATTTTCGGATTTAACCTGTTATTTTACTGGCCCGTCCCTTGACCCAGATAAGCCATTGCCCTCCGGTTCCAACCGAGCATCGTATCGCCATATAATGTTTTAATATTGTGTGCACCTGCCCGGGGATTGCAGATGGAAACTAGCATTAGCTAACTCTGGTACAAAACATATTTTTGTAAGATTAATGTATTTTGTACATTGTCCCTGACAAATAAACTAATTAAATTAAATTAAATTAAATTGCGCTCTACAAACTGGCTACATGCGCAGAGTACTGAGTGGTAGGCGAAACGTTTGGGTCATCAAGACCACCGTGTGTTTACACCGTGTGCAATGCCATACGAACAAGGATGATGCGAAGGTAGGCTATATACCTACCTGGAGTGGAAGGCGCATATGACATCTCGCTGCGTAATAGAGCGCACCTTGTGCCAAAGGTGTATGGCGCAATAGACGGGACTCATGTCCCGATTATACCCCCTGCTGAAGGCTGCAGGAATTTTGTCAATAGAAAGGGCTGGCTATCATTCGTATTCCTACAGGCTGTAGTAGACGATCGTTCCATGATAAGGGACATTTGCGTCGGCACTCCCGGCAGTGCGCATTGGGCGTGCGGTCTTCACCACTTTTGACTCGGACAGGTGCGTCTGTTTAACCATAAAATTACCTAAAACTTATTCGCATTTCATTATTTATTCGGCAAATAACGTTTCCATCAGCGTTTATCGCATAAGCCGTATATCGATCAAGAGAAAATCCGATGAGACCGAACGGAGCCTATAAACTTTGAGTCGATATCCATGAAAATCAATCGAATTTTCCATAAGGCAATTTTTATTCTATATCACTTAATTTGCATAAAAACGTGTGGATGTAAACATATGGCACACAGACTCATGCCCATTAGTTCCTAATGAAGACTTTTTAAAAACAGTTCACAAACATATAAGTAATTTTCTAAAACATCTGCACTATAGCTTTTATCAAACATTTGTCAAACAAGAGTAAATAGTGCATTTGTTTGGGGACTATTTTCAGTTGCGGGATTAATACACATTTGGTGCTCCAGTGAGTATTTATGCCAGCAGGGCGGTGTTTGTAGGATTGATTTTAAATAAACACAAGTGCCAATTTTTATTGTGCTGAAGGAACATTTTACCCAGTACAGAATTGTGTCTCTTTCATGTGTTTTTATTTTTTTTAAACAATGGAGGTCTATGGCACAGAGGAATAAGCTATATCAGGCTTTGGCTACACAGACAACACTTGTTTAATGTGTTGTTGGTTTTGGTATTTTACTGGGATTTGATGATAATAAGAAAAAATATATAATTTTGGCAGCCTGATTCTTATAGGAAATCTATCAATGTTTGCTTTAAGATCCAATAGGACAACATATGTCTACTACATTCCTGACCTATACCCTTCCTGACCAGTATCTCTAGTGGCTATACACATGTATTATCTCACTGTGAATGGCTACAGAGTGTAGAGACAGTTGTACAAATAATGTATCTCTATACCTCTCTTCATCTTCTGTCTCCTCTCTCTTTCTCTCTAAAGTCAAGTCTCCTAGCAGGCGGAAAGTAAACTTCCTGCCGGGAGGTTTGTAGAAGGATGTTCTCCTTCCAGCACATACTGACACCTGAACACTCACATCTGTACAGAGCATTTCTCATCCTGAAAATAAAGGATTCTTTTTTCTACCACCTTTGGTCTGCTCCCGATCTCTCTGTGTTGACAGTGGCTGGCCTGACACCCAAAAAGAAAAGAAAAAAATGACAGAGAGAGGGGATAAGAGGGGGAGAGAAAGTGCTGACGCGCAGTGAGAGCTGGACAGGGCCTTAATTGATCACTCGTTCAGGAAGGAGAGAAGACGGGGGGCGGGGGGTGAGATGGGAGGAAGAGGAGGGGAGGGTTAATGGAGGAAAGAGGGGGGCATATGGGGTAATTCATCAGATTTATGAGGGACAGAGGCAGGGGAGATGGGTGCTCAGACAAGCATAACTCAGTCACAGACATCAAATCAAAGGCCACTGCAGTATATTACACCAAAAGGGAAAATATATACTAAAGAAATAAACAGAAATTAGAGACATATTTTCACGCAACTATGTGTCAATCAAGCACAGGGAATGAGTGTGGCCCTCACTGTGTCACTCAGTCAGTGTGCCAGACTGAGTAAAGAATCAGGGGTGTATTTATAGTAGTGTGCTGGTCCTTATTCAGCGCAGCCAAGGCCCCTGTTTGACAGGCTGACTCTCTTTCTCTCTGAGGTCGAAAAATGTGCAGCGCTAGCAATCTAGCAGCACTTAGATTTACTGTGTTCACTCAGATGGAATGAAAGAAGAGAGAGAATGTGTGTGAAGATTGTGTGTGTGTCCATGGGAAAGATGAGCCTCAGGGTTTGCGAATGCCTAAAATCAATCAGCTGTTGTTGTTTTTTTCTCCCCGCAATTCTGATTCAATAAGAGCACGCTGACCTAGAGCTTTCTCCCAGGCCTCAGATATTTTACCAGATGGGTAATTCAACTGAACCTCACTGGAGGCCCATTAGGCCTCACACGGCTCTGTAACTTGGTGGTGAAATGTAAGCTAAAAATATGCAATCACTGCAAAGCATACAAATGACCCAGAAAGAAGCCTATGAATTAGCCTTAAAAAAGACGGTAATACTTTACTTGAAGGTATCTACATACGAGTGACATGGCACCATAATGAACACATGACACTGTCATGACACATGACCCCTAACCCTAACCCTAATTCTAACTTGTCATGACCAAAACCGAATGACATTTAATGACAGAAGCGTTATGTCATAAATGTTTATGACTTGTTTATAATGTTTATGAAACGTTCATGACAGTGTCATGTCACTCTTATGTAGATGCCTTCAAGTAAAGTGTAACCAAAAAGACTGAAGACAGCCAGAGATATTATACGAGGCAATTGGATGAAAACACGTTAATTCAAAATCTACATTCAACATTTTCACAACACACTAATTTCATTCATGTTGAAACACATATTTAAATGCTAACACCCATGTGCATGCGCACCTGTTCTCTCTTAGGGTCCCAGTGTGCTCTGCTGCATGAAAGCTCCCAGACATCTTGCGGCTGAGGCCGATCAATGCCTTTTAATTACCAAGGTCCCAAAGCGCTGGTCGATACAGCTGACGAGAAGCAGAGAGAGAGAGAGAGAGAGAGAGAGAGAGAGAGAGAGAGAGAGAGAAAAGAGGGAGAGAGATGCTCCAGACGGTGATTGATGCTCACTCCTTCCAGTGAGCCTACCTACAGATGTGTTGTTAGGCTTGATTAATCCCGCCAAGCCACATTCACTCACTTTACAGACCGCCATATAACCAGCCTGGGCCGCCACGGTCACAAGGTTAAGTGGACACAAGGTGTCCGACCCGAGGAACACAGACCTCTTAAACAATAAGTCAACAATGACTGGTTGCTCTTTATAGTGGCTACAGTACTGGCTACAGTACTACTTTACACTGATTTATTGCTTAACTGTTAAGAGGATATTAGGATAAAATGCATCCAACACACCAAGGAAAGCTACATTACTTCCTTATTATTATTCCTTAGTATTACATAACTTCAGTCATGAGGTTCCTTTAAACAAATTTTGACTCAGGAACCTGCAAGCATTGACAAAGGCATACGTTTAGTTACTGAGGAATTTTACTTACTCTCCAACCCGGGGAAATCAATTAAGTTTTATCAATGTCACTTGCACTGTGAATTCCAACTCATTCCAATGATGGAATCAGAATGAGTGCAAAAATAAACATCATGTCTGAGCAGTTATGACTTGAATGTCATGTGCTGAATCTGCCAGGTTAACATCATCATGCAGCCTTATACAGACACAGATTATTTTAGATGCAGGTTATTTTCCTCACCATTATAGAGCTACAAGAAATCATATGAAAAACCTTTGACTAAAAAATTTTACGAAAAGAAGTATGTCCTAGAAACTGCAGAAATGTGTATGAAGCATACCTGCAGATGTGCTGTAATTTGCTGCAACTACAAAAATGATAACTCTCTTTTATTTAAGTAATTATAAACATACAATTTAAATCTCATGATACACAACTGAAGTTTTTTGGAACATTTATATCTTACACAACTAACTCGTCCTTACTTGCTCCTCTGGAGAATGTTGCAATTCAGTGCAACTCAATTGGGCTTACTAAAATTATGATAAACAAACAAGGATAATCCAGGACGGCTATGCATGAAGGGTGTTAGGAGTCTTAATTTGAAGCCGTTATGCCTTTTAATTATACATTACATGATTATATAAGTTTTTTTTGTTATACATTATTTGAGATTTCAGATACATCCTCCTATTCTGAGGAACGGACACAAAAAAGCAATTTGCTTGGCACGGTGAATAAACACGCAAGACAAGACAGACAAAGAATAAATCCAACAGCTTAAGACCACCACAGCTGCTCCTGTGTAAAACCGAGAATGGCATGTCGGAGAGACTCCCACGCTGTTTTAACTAAAGCCTCAACACAAGTGGACGTTAAGTGGACATTTCCCCTCAGGTGTGACCACTGGGTAAGCAGCCACTCTATTGGTCTGAGGACATTATTCCAGCCTGACAGTTAAAATCAGTCGATTGTTCATAAAAGGTATTCCACAAGAGGGTTTACTTTCTCCTCCTCCCCACTACATGTCAAAGTATTCAACCATTAGCTGTTGACCCATCTTAGGTCTAAATTCTCTGCTCTCACTTTATTTAGACTGTTCATTAACTAAGTACACTACAAACTGTTTAAGTTATGCAAACAAGGATTAATGTGGTCATTTTCATGTCAAAAGATGTATAAACAACATTTAGATAAAAAACAAAGCTAATTTAAATGGCTAAATTTCAATGCGAAGGTCATAATTACACGTTAAAAATGGTGGTTATATGAAACCTAGACATCTTCAATCAAATTTAGCCCTGTTTTAACCCAACCCATAAGTAAAAGTACAAAAGTGCTATCAACATGTGTTATTATTATCAAATAGAAAATTACTAATTGTGCAATGTTTACTGTGAAAATGCGTGGCAGTATAAGCAGGCATTAAGTAGAAATACTCAAGTATAGGTCAAGTATTTCAAATACAGTACTTGAATAAATGTACTTATTTACTGTACTTTCCTTTACTCATTTCCAGTTTTAAACAACATGTCTGGATATAATCTGACCTGCAGATTATCAAATCATTGCTTACTGAAGTCTTTACTTAAAAGGGCTGTACTCGAACTACAAAAAAAAAGGTCTGTGAGAGCCTCCACATGGCTCTCACAGACCATCCCCAATACGTAAAATACCAAATTTTTTCCTGGCCACAAACAGACGTGGCCGGACCGCCTATCAAAACAAAGAACAGATTACAACACACACAGAATGAGTGGGACTTCATTCCCTGCTCAGGACACCAACCCTTTAATATTAACTATCAGTTGAGTTTTACAATAAAGACAGTGCTAGTTTTTGGGGTAGAAATACTGTGGTTATGGTTGCTAAATGTTGGCTACAGAAAGTAATTTCATAAGTATAAAGATTATATGTGCTACTTAGTAACAGTTTATATTCTTGATAAGGATTAACAATAAGTCAATAGTCACACCTGATAATGAGTATGAACACTGAAGAGTTAAAATGTTACCTTCTCACTCAGTTGGATGTAAGAAAAATGGAAAGTGAAGTCAGGGAGGTAGCCTGCAGTCAGCATAGTGCCCACGTGAGACAGCTCTAATGAGATGAGTATTTTCACCCCAGCAGTGCCAATGCACACAACATTTTATGGGCTTGGTTCCACTGGGTGCATTAAGAAGCGATGTATTTTTGGTTTGAATAATGCCTCACCTTAGCTTCCCTACCTAACTCCTCACAGACTGCAACAGCTCCTGTTGAGCATAGTGACCGGCATAAAGATCTGTGCAGCATGTGACCATCAAAATGTCACTGTTCCCGTTGCTCTGCCAGAATAATATGCCTGTGGACCTTTTATTAGTGGCTGCGCTCCCTGCCATGGGACCCGTTATGTACTGTACAGCACTTCTCCCTTTCCTGCAGACCTGGGGCTGTTTTCAGGCCGGAAATGTGCATTTTTAAATAAAAGAGTGGACAGTATACTATGAAGACAAGCAGTGCAGCAAAGCACTGCTGTTCATACTGTAAATTAGATATCTTTTAATCAAGCACAGTCTCTTTGGTCTGTTCTGTCATTGGTTTAGCTCCAAAAAAGTAGTAACATTGTACTTTTCAATTCAAAACTCCTTTAAGCTACAGAAATGGGGATAAGGAATGTTTCCTGCCAGCAAACGGTCACATCTGTTCCTTGTCAGTTCTCTTCCAGCATGCTGTAAACTGCAGTTACACATGTTGAGAAAAACTGAAATCCCTGTCAAATTAGCTTCAGTCCCTTAACTCAGTCATTCTGTGACAAACATTTAGCTCTGAATTTATCATTTATCATCAGTAATTCAATATGAACTACATTTGCATAAAAGCCTCCCACACATGCACAAATTACTTTTCTCTCTAAATGCGAGGCGGGTAAAGTAAACCTTGAGACTGAATGAAGTGCATTAAATGAGATTCTGCCATCATCTTGCTTGGCAGCTCACAAAAGAAACACTAATTAAAAGCAATTTGTTCAGCATGGCTGTAACATTTTTGACCAATTCAAATGTAAAAGACATTAAAAACTTATTAGGTGCACTCGCTTGGTTTTTTTTCCATTCAAGAAGTTAATTGGTCCCAGATGAGCACTGCTGTTGCTTTATCACTTTGTCTTTAGAAGAAGACATTGGCCAGTTCCCACTAAAAAGGAAGAGAATCCATACATTGATAACCACAACTCAACTGCTTTATCATTTAACAGCTGGTAAAAAGACTCCTGCAAGCTTAATTCAGATTACTGCCAACATAAAGAAAGAGTCCACGGTTCATTTTATGTCCTGGAGAGAGTAAATAAGCTCAGACAGACAGCTTTTGTTCCCAATATATAACTTTATTTAAAATATTGTTACAATTTATTACTCTACACATTTTCAAATCGTTTTTCCTTTTTCTTTTATTGGTTAGTTAACCTTCATGTGTGTTTATTATTATTTTTTAGATATAAAACTCTCCATTTTGAAGCATAGTTCTGCATCAGGTGTTAACTGATGTTTTAGATGCTTCCCCTATTTTAAACACCTTGTTTCATTGTGTAGTTAGCTAATCCTCCATACAGCCGTTCCTAACAGACAAAATTAATGATCAACAGTGGCTCTACAGTTGTACACTATCATTTCCCCAATCGTTATAATTTCTGTTTAAATAAATAAAAGTTTTGAGTTGGAGAAACAAGAGTGCATTTTGTCCAAGAGATATTCTATTACTATTTACAGGTTATGCTGAACACAGACAAACAAGGCTTTTAATTAATGTCACTGCCTACTTTCCATGGAAAAGCCATGTTTCAAAACAATGAACATAAATTAATAACACAAAAGGCTAGCAATTTTGTAAAACTGCACTTACATCCACCCTTTATTATTCATAGGTAGGACCTGTCAGCTGAAATGGGAAAGCCAGCAGCCAATGCCCTCCGAGCCAGATGTGTGTTCTAAAGGTCGACAAACATCAAGTCTACACAAAAGCGTTAATGATGAGACAAACGTAGCGGCTCTGACTTAACGAACAGTGTCAAAAGGAAAGAGACTGACTGAGCGGCCTCATAAATGCCGCTTCGAAAAAACTGGACTCTGCCTGAAATGCCGTAGAATTTCGAACTAACAGAAAACATCTTACAGAATATCTGCCACCGAATAATGTGATGGAAATCAGCGCTGATATGGCACGAGATTCTGAAAACTGATGTTACCATAGCAACAGCATCGTTCAGACAAGCTTTTCAGTGCCGTTTGTGATGAACACAAACCTTCTGTTCTACTGCCACCATGTTTGCTGCACCATCCAACATTCTTTTATCTGTTAAGTCCTGTGTGGAATTCAATCATCTTTTTGTAAATACTCAATTCAATTAGAAGCCAAGGCTGTCCAGCATCTCAAACACAAACACAGGTGGCCTACAGCACAGCGTACACTGACGAACAAACACGGGCCCACCATATAAAGACGTGCTTTTTAACATTCCTGTTATCTCGCTGCTTTCACCCAAACACTGTTACATTGACATTTATCTCACTGATGGCAGAAACGGAGGACAACTGACAGTACGTGCACCTGGCTGTGACTGAGCAGAAAAATGGCACCTGGCGCACACAAGACAAACCGAAACACAAAAATATACAAAAAAAAACAGCAGCTTTCTAAAAGCCTATTCACAGCAGCATGAGCCACAGGGACAGAGAACAAACATCAAACACAAAAAACACTGCTTTGAATACATTATTGGGAGGAGTGAGTCAGTTGGCTGACAGGAATAAAAGGAACAGAGGCTGCACTGAGCGTGTTGAGCCAACGTGGTGCTGCCACGGCAACCGCACCCCCCTGTGATGACGGGAGACCAACCTGGAGAGTATGAGCAGAGGACAGAAATGCCACGACACACGGTCCCACCAGCTCTGTATGTCTCTCCCTCTACATCTTATAAAGAAAAGAAAATCATCATCATGGTTGAACAGCTCCAATTCTTATGTCATCCATCTCTAAATTGGCTATTACTCTGGCTGTCAAAATGACCATCCAGCAATCTGCACATTGCAGTTTCTTTCACAATTCAGCTATCTGCTGTGTTGTGTGTGTGTGTGTGTGTGTAAAACACACATATGTATTGCTTTAGGCTGTTGTATAACTGAGGCCTGTCCACAGAGGCAACAACTGGGTGACAAATAACAAAATATTTTGAAATGTTGCACTTAACCATTTTGTCAAACTATAAACAGAGAAGCAGAGAGACAGGAATGTGTGGGTGTGTGTGTTCTATGCTGAAAAAGCATGTGAGCGGCTGTGAATGTTAGCTAGACAATAGGAGACACCTCCCATTTGTCTCCATCTGTCTGGTGTCTCTGCTGTCATCCAGATACAAAATCCCATCCTCATTTGCTGGCTCTCACACCGACAGCTCATCAGACACGTCCAATAAGAGCCTAAAAGCTTATCAGCAATGTCAATGATAAACATAGAGGACATACGCACACACAAACGGCACATATACACACATTAACAAGAATGCTCCAAGGTATCTGACTGAATTCAAATTATGACTAAACCTAGGCATGAATTAAACATTTTATTGAACCAAAAGCTAAGCTCAACTGTAAGAAAAAATATCTAAAATAACTGAAGTGGAACTTGAACTTTTGCTCTTACAGTCAGTGTGAATAAAAAACTCTCAGTTTCTGGATTTTAGCCGCTGTCAGACAGCGAGTGAAGCTCAAGAATGAGTCAGTAAAGAATCACCGAGATATACTACTTGCCATTAGTGGCATAAACAAAACTATTGCATTCAAGAGAAATCAATACATTTATGCACATCGTCTCCATTCAAAAGAATTTGTCAGCATGTAAACCTGCTTTCTACACACTGAAAGTGAGACAAAATGTTCAAATTAAACTGAACATCTACACAGAGAAAAAAACATTATGTTATCTTTGTGTGAAAAAACTGAAATGCTGCTCTAAAACACAAAAAATCTGTGTACATTGTAAAACTGTCATATAATATGTCATGTGCATACACATACGCACAACTAATACTGTCCCAATTTAGGTGCAGTAAGAGGCAGACCACTGCTTGCATTGCTATGTGTGCAGATTGTTGTGGTTGCAGTCACACAACTTTATGCACCATCTACTCTCTGCACAACACACACACACACACACACACACACACACACACACACACACCATCTGTCCTCCTGACGTGGTTAATGGACAAACTGCAGAGGAGTGATACTTTTGGGTGAGTTACAGAGCCCGAGGGATCACTCTTTAAGAAGCTCTTAGAAGATATCTATTTCTGCTCAAATCCTATGACTAAATCTGTCTTACACTCTGCTGCTCTCTGTTGCCTGTTCAGAAAACTGCACCTCAATGGACAAAACTTTATACTGTCTTTATATTCACAATCTGTCTGTCAGAAGCTGTGCCATTTCAAAAACACTTGGCCCATCAACTTTTTGTTCAAGAGATCATCCCTGCATAGAGCTGAGAATGAGAACGCCTCTTCCTCTCAACTTACAAGCTCTGCAAAATCACCACAATATCACCACAATAAATCACTTGCGAGCGGGATAACTGTGCATACTGACATCATGACTGCCAACAGACGTCGTTCTAAAATAGTGTGGGTTAGACCAAAAAAAAAAGGTTACAATTTTAGAGCCATTTATATGCAATTCAGTTAGTGTTTCGTTGTGTTAGATCAAGAAACCAATTATTATAGCTCTTATATTAATCTATATTTTATCAGAAGATTGTTAAAACATATAATTATGAACCATCCCCCGCAGATCCTTTTTCAGTTAGTTACATTTGTGTCGCCTATGTTTTCCGACAAGGACAGAATACTTCTTACTTTACAAATAGAAAACATCATTTTTGTGTTAATGTCCATCATCGGTGTAAAGCATGATTTAGCCTTCTTTCTTTATCACTAACTGTTAAAGAAGTGAAACCCCCGTTTTTTCTGTATCCCTCCCTTATTTTCATCTCCACCATCTCAGCTCATTCCAGCAAAGGAGGGCTACCCTCAAGGCTTTGGACCGAGCCGATCCAGTTGGACAATCCTGTCCCACATGTCAGCTCTCTCATCAAGGGGCGGTTCATCGAGTTGCTCCCTTTATGCAAATGGTGCCACAGCGCTGTGGTGACCCTGACGAGTCACACACCGTACGTATGTGTTACATCTCAACCAGTGGCGAGAAATTTGCTCGTGTCCTGCCACATACCAGGGCGGATGCATGGAGGACGACAACAGACACGCTATGGAGATCTAGTAAATGACATAGAAGTTGGCTTTTGTTTATTTTCCTTCATTGCTCTTCTTTCTGTGTGTATTCCTGGGGTCGGTTAAGTGCGGCCATTCCAATTTCCCAAATTGGTCACTTCCAGTTTGTTTTCGGGGCATGGATGGCCCCAGTCTTTCACTCAGTCTTGTGTTTGTCGATAGGCGCTCTGTGGGGTGGCTGTGATGATGCAAGTGGACCAGTTCTAGTTCGAGTGATGACAAATTATTTTAGGAAGTTGCAATCTCCCCCCCTAGGTGGCGCCATCCCTTCTGCTGCGTCTCCAGGGGAGGCAGATACTCTGGAACACAGAGAGATGGTTCAGGGAAGTCAGAGTCGGAATGATAGGGCTTTTTATTGCATGCGATTTATGAAAATGCTGCCAAAACACAACACACATTGGCCAGTGTCTCAGCAACAGTCACAGTCACTAAGAAACTTCCCTGAACTTCTACTGTGCTTGAAATTATGATTCTACATACAGAAGTCCCGTCTTATATCTGGATGTCCTCAACCTTCTCAGTCCTCAGCTGTTCATTATCTGTATTTGAACTCCAAAGGTTGCTCGCTCATCAACATGCCTTGCAGTTGCTTGTCCACACACTTGTATTGCTGGTCTTGTGCTGTGTCACATGGGACAAATAGCTTCAACTTCCCTTTCATGTCTGGCTCTCTTGGAGATGGCCCTGATAGCGAGTCACATGTTCATACATGTGTCTGTTCTGAAGACTTTTGCTCACTGTATGCCCAAATACATCAGTGTTCTCACAGTAATCTGATTAGTAAGTACATCGTTAGTTAAGTACATTTTGAAGCTCTGGTAAAGTGTGTATAAAATGCAGCCTTTTCTCTGCTTTTTAGCTTCCCCTTGACTTTTTTCAGTTCATTATAATGCAATAGAAGCTGCACAAGAGAGATAAAAAAACACAAGCATATCTGAAAGCACCATTTTAGGGCTGGGTGTGATTTATAGTCACTGAACTAAAGTTACTTATCAACTAGTAAACCCTTCACATATATATTGTGCCTTCAATACACAGAGCATAGTTGAAATCCTCTTCCTGCCCTTGCCCTTTAAGTTTTTGTCAGGAATTTTTGCATAATTCGTGGAGCTGGATGGGTGCGGTTATTCAAAGTACCACTCAGTACCAGTACAGTTTTTTTATGAATTGGCCTAGATAAAATCTAGCTACTCTTCAGTGTTGGTGCTTTGCTTTAGCGACGGTATTAAGGAAAATAAATTCTGCTGCTTACCATTGTTACTGCAGTTTTTGTTGTCTTTGTCAGATGCCTCTTCCTCAACCTGACAGCAAATAAATCAATACACAATAAATATAAAATTAACAATTTTAAACAAAAGCCTGAAGGAAACATCTTGTATTTGTAAAAAAAAAAAAAAAAAAAGACAAATTTAGAATATCAAACTTGGAATGGAGTCATGTTCTTCCCACAAGGGAAGAGGAAAGGAGTGGTCCTTACCTGTTTCCTCCACTTCAGCTCACAAAAGACCCGCTCAAAGCACTCATGCATGTAGTTAAACTGGGAGAAAAAAGCAAACAGAACTGTGAGTCAGCCTTCCAACATAGCACAATCAGCCAGCAAAGTCACAGTGACAGGTCTTTGCTTTATACTACTTATATATAATTAAAATCACAACATAGGTCACTCTAAAACTGCAATTTCCAGAGAAATTAATAAATAAAAACATAAACACAATTTAAAAAAAAACAACTGCAAAACATGTCAAACAGTAGTGACGGTATGTGCACACTCACATATGGAGTGAAGATCTTGACCCAGCGAGGTTTCTTCTCTCCTCTGGCGTATTCAAAGCAGAAAGCCATCCCTTCCTCATCAGTGTCCCAGCGCTGCATCTCCGCCCACTCAAAAGCTATCACCTGGTTCTGAGGAACAGAGTTAACAGTAGGTAAGCACCTTGCATATAAAAATATTTAGCATAACATTGGTTTAATTCACAATTTAGTATCTCTGAACTCTATTTAGGACAATACAGAATTGTATTATATACGTTTAAGCCCAAATTGTTTTATACAATAATGTAAGACAATACATATTTTCACAAAATGAAAAAAAACAACAACAACTATGTTGCATTAAAACGTTGCTTTTCTTTATCAAACTAACAAAGACAAACACTCACCTCCAGCGTTCCGTCCTCGGTACAAGCGTGCAGCTTGAAGTGATGGATGCTGATAGCTGTGATGACATGTCCCTTCCTCCTGGAGTCACAGGAGCAGTGGGGGAACGCCACCTCATTGTAGCCTTCACATGTCCGCAACAGACTCAGGTACTAAGAGTATTATAGAGCACACACATCAGTCACTTACACTGTAAGTAAGCATGTTACGGCAATCTAAATAAGATTAGGTTTCCTTTCTTTCCTTAGTGCAATTACTCTAAAACCCCAGTTAACAAGCAGTTTGGGCTATGACCAGAGTTCCCCAACTATGGTGATGTGATACTGCTACTTTAAGACATTTTTCTTGTTAATGCATTTAGACGGATGGAGCAGTGAGTGGACATATTCTAAGGTAGGAGAGCACACAGTTTACAAAAAGGCAACTGTTAAGCAGTGAAAACTGACTTAATGTACAAGTATAACTTTTCAGTTTGTAACAGAATAATTAATGCAGTAATGTTCAGTTTGAGTCTGAATTTGGACCACTTATTTTCTACATTGCAATATTGCTCCATTCACATTCCTGTGTCTCTTTTTTTTTAAGATTACTTTTAGGGGCATTTTTAGGCCTTTATTTGACAGGACAGCTGAAGACATGAAAGGGGAGAGAGAGGGGGGAATGACATGCAGCAAGTCGGAGTCAAACCTGAGCCTGCTGCATCGAGGAGTAAACCTCTATACTGTATATGGGCGCCCACTCTACCAACTGAGCTATCCGGGCGCCCCCTGTGTCTCTTTTATGCAAATACAGACTTTTTACAAGATACAAGTAAGGATGTACACAACCAATATTTCACTTTTACCCAAATACTGTTATTTTTACAAGTTCCTACAAGTAATTTTGTTCACCTGAAAGCAAATGTTGTTGTTTTCGTTGTATGGCGCAGCCTATTTTAATATGAAATGCTGGCTATATTAGGGCTGGCATGGCTAGATAGCTGTGAAAGTAGTTTAAATTTAGACACAGAAGCCCTCACATGTGCCACTTTCAGTTAATATTTAACAAACATAAATATGAACTAATAGGTTTATCTCTGTTTATACCACAGGGGACTGTATTCTGTGTGAAAGGTTTTTTGACTTTTCTTTCCATTTCTATTTGGTAACGTTTTGGTGATGGCTCTGGTCAGCAGGCAAAAAGTGCAGTCATCCCAATCCCCTCCCTGAACAAAGAGTGGTCTGTAGGACTGACCGTGGCCATCTTGCGCTGCTCTGCCAGCTTCTGCAGCTGGTAGGATTTGTCCTCTGTTTTTATGAATCCCTTCTTCACATCTTCCAACGCCTAGACAGACAGGGATGGATAGAGGGGTTTAGGGGGTAGGAAGACATACAACACCATTTATTATTTGAGTTCACTACACTAAAAGGATTATCCATAAACAACATGTAGCAAGAAGATACTCTGCCTCAAGTAACCAAGTTCAACCAATGACAACAAAAAAGTATTGTGTACATTTCAATAAAATGGCTTTAATCAATATTTCTATAATAACAATGTATCAAATTACATTTTAAAAAGGGGTTGCTCATAGGGATGCACCTACAGAGAATTATCCTCTGAATCTGCAGCTCCCCTTGGCTTTACAGAGCTTTATAGCGAGCGTTTTTGCTGACTTTACTAGTAGAAAATGCTGTAATGGGTGACTGCTGAACCTCACATGCCTAATATGCTTCAGGTAGTGACCTTTATTGGTCAGCGGACAGCCTGTAGGCTGCTGCTATGATTATTTTTAGAGGAGGAATGTTTTTTCCACTTTATTCACACTTTATTCTTCAAAAATTGTGGGAAAGTTTTTCTTTCTTGTAGAGTATCATGGTTCTCTGGTTTCCCGATTAAGTACATAAATGGTGGCATTTCAGAGCCTAGACATATTCGTTTCTCAGGATGTCATTTATAGGACTTCCTGATTGGTGGTAGCTTAACATTTTTTATATATCCCAGCAGCTTCCACTAGGCCATATTTTGCTTGTTATAATGTCAAAGCATGTTTAGTGTCTACATTGGCTGTCATAAGATGCTATATAATCATATTGTGTTTAATGACTAGTAAAGCTGGATAAAATAAGTATGCCTTGACTCTGGATGAGTGAACCTGTATGTGAAAAGCCAAATGTCTAGCCAAACTGGAAGATTCTGAGACCAGTAGGGCTGGGTACCCAATTCAGTACTTTTTCGGCACTGACCGAATTTCCTCCTTAGTATCGAAAAATGTCTCGTCATTCAATACCAAATTTCAATACATGAGGAGTAAATCTCATCAGTCAGTGAGCCAATAAGCATGCAGCATGATTCTAACAAGATCAAATAATGCTTGTGATTGGCTGTCTAACGTTACACGTTGCAGAGACACGCAGTAAAAACACAATGCTACGCACAGAGACGGGGCTCACGTAGTAGGAGCTGAAAAATAAATAAAAAGATGTGTGCCATAATGTGTAATGTTGGAATGGAATAGAAAAATAATCGTTCAGGAACCGTTATCAAAATCACTTCGAAATTTTTTAATGTGACAATACCCAGCCCTAGAGACAAATATAAGCAGTTAAGAGTAAAGAGTACAGTAATACAGTAAGTTTTCCCCATTATGGCAGAAATTCTCCATGACCAAAAATGCTGAAACCTCCAACATGTTTCAACCCAGAAAGGAGTATATAAACTCTTAAATAAAAAAAAACAGAAGACCAAATTTTGTGTTGAGTTCCCTTAACTCAGTGGAAAGTGGGATTCAATTATTATCACCTGGTGAAAGCAGTAGTGCAGTGCCAGCGGGTTGTCTCTTAGCAACTCCTCCTCCTGGAAGCTGAACAACCATTTGCGGAGCGCCAAGCAAGTCCCCGGCACTGCCGAGGTGTAATTCTGCACATAGAGCTTGTGTGGAAACTCATTAGGCGCCAGCTTCCGCACTGCAACAAATAACAGAAACAAGGAGAGGGATGAAAAAAAGGGGGGTGTCTGTTTATCCACTAGAAAATAATTTATTCTAGCCTGTACCAAATGACCTGCTCTTGCTGTCCAAAAATGTACATACCCCTAGGCCCAATGAACTAAACTCACCAGTGGGATGATACAGGTCTTTATTTAGAAAAGTGGTCATCATGAGATGAAGTCACCCAGAGAGGGCTTTTAAATTAAATAAGCTAAGAATATGTAAAAACGCTCTACGAATTTTCCTTTGAAACACTCAAACATCAAATATACATACAGTTCTTACCGAACGAGTGGTTGATGACTTCAAAAAGGGCAAAGTAGCTCGCCATAATACTGTCCATTCCAACCTTTATCACTAATGCCTACAGGAAGAGCAATACAGAGTCAGTTATGTAAGAAAAACATTGTTTGAAAATTTCTCTTGCACAATGAAAGTTTATTTTTTATAAAGTGTCTGCATTAGTAATTTTTCTTTCCATGTAAACATCCGTTCTACACTTATAGAATATCATACATTTACTCGTAGACATAATTTGATTTTGCAATCCTCAGTGTCATTATTTTAGTTAAGAATACAAAAGAGCATACAAAGTCCAATTCAGATGTCCAAACAATGGAGCAATAATATTTACAATATAAGTGTATAATAGCATCATCACATCAGATCCTGTCTTACCTGGTACACCTGGTCTGTGGTGCTGTTCTTGCGGACTCTAACAGAGATGGTGGTCTTGTCTGGCAGGGCTATCCGCAGTTCTACATCTGTCACTCCATTGTAGTTCTGCACAGCAAAGCAATGTGTGTGGATTAACAAGGGTGTGCACCTGCTTGTATGAGTGTGCATGCATGGGTCTGTTCTGAATTACTGGTAAATACTTCTGGATTAAAAAAAAAAAAAAAAACAGACAAACAAGACTTAACCATAATTTATATTTGTTTGAAGTCCTAATACTCCTATTTGTGTTTCTTTAAGTGCTGGATTAATTTACTATTATTGCTTTTGTCTCTGATGCTGCCATTCCTCAAAACACTAGAAAGTAAATGCAATTAACTGTTTAGGCTCTCATGTTTAAACACCATGCTAGGAGACATGATGGGCAGCCAGCTACATTAAAGCAATTAAAGTCAACCGCTGATGCTTGTTTACAGGAAATAGCCAACTTTTTTAGAGGAGGTTGAATAGATATATTCATAACTTCATCACAAGTTTAAAATCCACAACAATCCTCCTGAATAGGTTCAAAATCAGATACATAATATCAGATACATACATCCTTAACCCTACAATCTAAAAGCTCAAATGAAAGACTGAATTTCAGTAAGCATAGTTTAACCCTCTGAGGACGAAAGACGCACCGGTGCGTCCAAACGATGTTTTGTTTTGACATTTATTTACTATTTTAATAATATATGACCTAAAGACTTTGGTAAACTCATTTCAAGCACAGAAACAATTTGTACAACACATCATTAGTTAAGGTTTCTTTTCAAAAGGGATTTGAGGGAATTTCAAAAAGCGAATGTCAACGTTGCAGCTTTAGCGCAAAATTGTCTCTTTACACATTGCTCTGGGACAGATTGTGTGTCACTATAAAGAAAGCTGAGTTTGTTCTGAACATTTTCATATGAAACACATGGGGATCAGTTATGTGCAAATACCCTAAAAAGGTAAATTTATGAAGATGTTTGAAAATGCCCTTAAACCTCAGAGGGTACTGTGGTGCTCTGCATATTCCCTGGCTTACAAGACAAAAGTTGTACATCTGAGAAAGTTTTGAAATAGACTCAAAGCTCAAACTCAGCACTACAACTTTTCAAAGCTCAGAATCAAAATTCACATAGAAATAGCTAGATCCAAATCTAGTACTGTTCATATCGAATAATAAATGATATGCATACCTCATCTGATTCAGAGAGAAACTCCTGCATGATGTCACTTTCCCCAATCACCCGCACAGAGCAAACTAGAGACAAATAGAGAGACAGATGGAGAGAAAGAGGGGGAGGTCAAAGTAAATCAAATAAACAAAGGATAGCCAAATGTCACTTTGTCTGTATCCTTTACTCAGATTTACAGTATTTCCATGTACGGTGGAAAATCGATCACAGCCAGAGTTCGGCCTAATTTCAATCCTAACTACATGATTTCTGCATGTATACGTTAAATCATTTCTTTTTTTCCTTTGTATGGCTATTGTGGAATTTAATGGGTCTAAACAGCTTTTCGTATTTAAATATCAGGCTTTAAAAAAATGGAGCTGTAATTCTTCCCGAACAGCATGTGGATTGGTAACAGAAAACATGTTGTTGTTGCCCATGTTAAAAATCAACACACAATTGGGTTTAAACGCCAGTGACCTTTCCATATCAGCCTACCTCGCTCAAGATATTCCTCCAGTCCTCTACGGCGAGCATCCAGCTGCTGTTCAGACAGGGAGAAGGGCCATTTACCAGGAAGCTTTGGGAAGTTGAAGTTGGAAAACTCCCTCTTAAGGTTCTGGTGCAGGATGGCAAACTCCCGGTAGCGCTTTGAGCACAGTTGTCTACCGGACATGTACACGTTGTACACCTATGGTCATTGAGACAAAGACAGGACAGACAGACAGTAGTGCATTAGAGTAGAAGAAACAGATGTTTACAATCAAGAATTACAAGTTTTTTTCAATACTGCCATAGGAAAAAAGGGGCAGCCACAAGAGCCTGTTTAGGAAAAGAAGGGTTAAGGTAATGTGTCGAATCAATACTCACCACAAACCTCTCGGAGTGCTGCTCTACATGTTTGTATGTGGGAATGGAAATGGGCACTGCTTGTTTGTCACTGTAGTCATAGTTGGGTTGGACATCTTCTCCTCCTTCCAATCCATCAGCCTCCTGAGCTGGAACAGACAGCACAGCCAGAACCAGCTCCTTCTCCCCTGCACGAATCAGGTCCACCACCTGCTTATGGGTGGCACCTTCCACACTCACCCCATTACTGGAGGGAAAGTCAGAGCAGGAAAAAAGTGTGGAGGAAGAAGGGAGGGAGAGACAGAAAGAAAGTCAGCAAAGAGTTTTAAAAATGCTCCTTTCCTACCGTTTATTCCCCTCATAATCAATTTATGTTTCAACATGGCAGATAATTCAACACTCTACACACAACAACCAGAGCGGGGCTTGACTACACCTTTACTGTGGGGCTATGGTGTGAAATTAGTGTAAGATTTAGTGTAGCGTGTATACTGAAGCAGCTTTTTAAAATATTTCAAAATGCATCTCTGATGAAAATAATAATTAGGGATGCACCAATCCAACTATTTCTCTCCTGATACCAATTCCAATACCTCAACTCAGAGCATCTCTCAATGTCAGATACCAATCCAATACTGGTGCTCTCTTTTCCCCACATTTAAAACCCAGCAAGTTATAATTTTTATGAAAGGTAACACAAGGCCACAAATAGCTGAGGCAGTTGTCGAACGTCTGTGACTGAATATAACTGAAATAAACACTGAATTTTATAATTCCTTGGGTAAAGAAAATGTATTTTATGTGGATTGGTCATGTCGCAAAATAACTAACTATAATAATAACAACACACTCATCTCAGATCTGGATGGCATAATTATATAATATTCTACTAATGCTGCAAATGTGCATCTCTTTCATTTTTATGGTGTGTGGTAATGTCAACGCATGCTGTCCTCCACTGATATATACAACGTTGGGAGTGCTAAGTAACCAGGTCAGCTTGAATGTCTCCCTTTCATTTGGAGCCTTAAGACACCTCCCAATTTGGTTTTGCTGAGGCCAGATGGCACCAGCATCAGGTGTCTCTGCTAATCTTCCTATGAGAAACAGCGGGACAGACACAGGAGAGGAGGGAGCAAGAAAGAGTGCAAGCTTGGTCGGTCCACTTCATGCAAGGTCTATTGCTTATGAATGTATATCTGTATGGCATAATAGATCAAAGCGGGAATAAGTCAAACAGATAAAGAGAGGGTAGTGAAAAATAAAGTCAACAATGGGAGATGGAAAGCTGTTTTATAATGGGAATAGAGATAGACATGACGGCATTCCTCTGAGTTGTTCAACTGGACAGCAAAAGTGGGGGTTGGAGGTGACCAAAAAGATGAAGATCGAAGGAGAAGTTTTTGGTCTCAACATGATCACATCATACTCTTATTAGACAAAACAGAAGCAAAGCAATGCCTGCCAGAAAGGTGTCAGTTGCTGATCACCAGCAACAAAGGGTGTTGGAAATACGTGAATTAGGCTAAGTGAATGTGTAGCGAATATGTTTTGATGAAATATTTAGTCTATAAAAGATTGCACTCTGAATTTATTTACCATAGCCTAAGTGATGTCTGACGAACAGTAAAAAACAAAAACAAAAACATTAGTATGAACTAGTGCAAAAAGCTAAAAGCAAGCAGCTCTTCACATTTTGTTGGCTGAAATTACGAGATATTGAGTATGTTCCCAGATTATTAATTATTTTATCAATCATTAACTTTTTTCAAAAAATAGGAGAATCTCAATTGTGAAAACCAATAATCAAAACTGATAATAGTTCATTAATAAGACATTAATCCACTAATAGCCTATCACCAAGGCAACACTTCTCCCATTATTTTCTCCTGTACATATACAAGAGCACAGCAAGTTCATTTTTTTTAATTGAATTTCTTTCTAAAAGGTGACTATTAAAAACACAAACTATAGTCAGGCACTAGTAGAGTCATGAAATAACACAAGTTAGCTGGTTATTACCACCAGCAAAGCAGCATTGTTCCCTATCCTTGTTCATAAGACTAGTAAAATGCTGACATATGACATACTTAACTGGAGGATTCTTTAGAGTTTTTGCAAAATGCTCAAGCTGGTTAATAAGTCACATGATAAATGCTGGTCCTGTCATATGACCAGAAAGAGATTTAGCAATTAAAATGCAGAAAACACAGGTTGGGTGAATTGTTTTTGATGCCTCAGCAAGTAGAAGTAGACCAGTGTTCCTTGTTTCTCTTCTCCCTTTTTCTAAATTTAACCTATAGTCAAGTCACAGTAATACATGAACATATTTTCACTGCTCATATCCTGATGTTAAAGCATATAGCATGGACACATAAAAAATGTCTTCTAAGAAACACATAGCCTATCTGTAGGACAGTACATCATTATTCACCTATAACATTTAAAGTCGTTCCTTTTACGATTTCCAGCATTTGCCCTTTACTAAGGCCAAGACTTACAACCATGGTGGGAGAATCAATAGTTTAGTTTAGTCATGGAGACTGACATTCTTAGAAAAATAACTGTCTGCAAATATGACCTGAAAAAGGCTGTGCTTTCTCTTTAGGATATTGTAAGTATTGGTATATATATATAAAAATAGAATTTTAACAAATCTCCTCTAGTTAAAGACTGACAGTTACTTTGCCTGACTTTTCCTGGCACACAAACAGAAAGTGTTTGACCAAACAAAAAACACTGCAAGGTGTCTCCAGGATTAAGGCATGCATATCAAAGCCAATCCAGTACACGGATAGGGACAACGGGCAAAACAAAAGATAACACCATAGAAATGAAATGGTATTTCTTTATGTTAAGATTTTATTTCTTGGAAAGCACCTACAACTTTCCCATGTAAACAAAATGCCTGTTGTGAAGGATAGTCTGACAAGCAAGACAAGACGCACACGCGCACACACACACAGATCCACCGTCTTCGGGCAGGGTCAACATACACATTCCTACTATTATGTATATGACAATACAATGTCAACAAGGCTGTCATTTAATGTTGTCCAACCAGCCATGCTGAAGCAGTCACTGCGCAAAGGGCTAGCTAAACAAGACGCTAGCTAAAGCTAATCAACATGCACAGCCTGTTGTCCAATTTATGTAAGCTGGTTACCTTTCTACTTAACTCACTAGCGTGAGCTTGGTGTAGCTAACATTAGCTAGCTACAGCTCTAAATGTTTCGTTTACGTATTAACCCGTAAACTGAAGGGGAAAAGGCAGTTAGCTAGCTACGTTTGTTGTCATAAAAGACAGGTCACGTAGCATTATACCTTGAAAATAGCTAATGTTAACACATGCTTGGAATTGGATGAACACGGGCTAAGGGTAGCTAGCCTACTTGCTAACTACCTGACTATACTGAACGGATAGAAGCAGACTTACACCTCCAGGATCCTGTCACCCTTTGCTATCCCAGCTCGGTCTGCCGCACCTCCGGGCAAAACAGCGCTGACATGCTGAAGAGGAGCGTACAGTTCCCCGTTGATGCTCCGAAGCTGTCCTCCTTCGCTAACTTGACCGCGAACGTTGAAACCGTAGCCAGACTCCGACTTGACGATTCTCACCGTCCGCGGACCTGACGTTACCATTATGCTAGCTGCGTTCTGGCCCGCGGTGCCCGCAGACGAACCGACAACCGGACCGTTACGGGATGCCGAAGGGAGAGTCGACCGAGTTTCATCGTCTCCTACATCCGCCATCTTATCCACAGGCCCTAGCCCCCTTTCAGTCGGTGTCTTATCGTCAATTCAAAACAACACTTGAGCTCTGTTCCTCGGTAACGTTAGCTCCACAGACAGACTATGTTGTTGATAACCAAACCCGCCCCTCTGTAGCGTCACGAGACAACGGCCTGACAACGTGACCTCCCGGAGGCGTCGCGGTCTGTTCTTCTTCTTTGGGTTTTAAGGGCAGCTTGCATCCTTAATGTTGCACTACTGCCATCTTCTGGAGTTAGTTTAGTCCTTCAGTGTCCAGTATGTCAGATTTTCATCTCATTCTCATCAGTCCTGTTCTCATTAGGAAGCATCTTCTGTCTTGCCCACAATCCAGTATGCTTCTCCTGCTCCTCTTATCCCAAATAGTTTCCTTTCTTCACACATGTCCCTTTTCTCTGATATATCTTTCCTGCAAGCATGCTCTAACGTTTCTGGTAGCCTACCTCACAATGATCCATACAATGTGATGTGTGCTGTTAAGGTTGCTGTGTCCAATTCTCAGCCTGCTTTCTGTTACTTGCTCTTTCTGTTTTTGTTCCCCTTATAACATACATTTGTTCCCCTTATAACATACATAGGCCTTCTCCTTTTTGGATTGAGTGTAAATGTCTCCCTTTTATTGTGTTATCCCCAAGCTGTTGCCATTGTTGAGTTACTTTTCTCCACACTATGCCTTTTCCTCCCTCTGATTTTGATAATTTAATATTGACATGTCTGCTTTCTCATTTCTGTGGAAATACCGGAATGCGCGGGGACCCACATGTACGTTATATTTTTATATTTTTCCCATGTCTAACCATTCTCAAATTTTTAAACAAAACTTCATAAAGAAGATCATAATAACTTCTGGCTGTACCTTGCTTTATGCTTGCAAGGGCCGACACAGAATCACTACATACAATATTACAATATTTCTGCGCATTGTAATGCCATCAGCATGGCAAATGTCTGGTCTGTTTTACTCTCATCTTTCAATGCTAAGTTATTTAATATGACAGTAACAAAATAAATATGAAGAAGAGATTTATTGATTTGTTGTAAGTTCCTTTTTAGCTTACGTTACCATTTCTCTCTCAGTGAAAGTAAGAGATCATAGAAAATATAGATATTTATTTGAACATTATCTGACTGGGGGTCTGTCTAAAGTACTTTTAAACAATAAAACAAGTCCATTCCCTTTAAAGCAAGCTTTTAATACCAGAAAATGCTGTGTGTCTTTCTAACACTTATCCAGGGTCACTGGGGGTCTTCACCTAAAGGAGAGTAGCAATTCATCATATACATTTTTTTATAGTGGAGGTGGCTCTTTTCAAGTTCCTTTAGATATCCTGTCCCCCCCCTCCCTCTCTCGAATATTTAATTTCTCACTCACTGATTTGCTGCCTTGTGACACAGTTTAAATACTGATGCCAAACAGTGATATATTGTGCTGTGTTTCATATTATCTTGCATAATCCATCAGGGACAGGCAATCATGTGCAATAGAGGTGCTGATTACTAATTTTAGAACATAGAGGGAGAAGTAAGCTGTGAAGTCACCAGCTGCAGTGTTTGTTTGGAATGAAAACTTGCAGGTTGTCACCCCTCAAGTTACATGAGTACTAATTTTCAAAATGGCGTTAAAAGAATATTGTTGCGAAAGCTTTTCCCTGCTTTAGTGACACACATCACCAATATTGATCATGGACTAGAGTCTAAAAATGTATGTTGATTAAAGAAGCGGAAAGGACAAAAGTGTACAGTAAAATAAACTAATTTAAATCAGTAATCAAACATCTTTTTAAAGTAGGCTAATACCAATGCCATGGAAAATACTCAATTCAAAGCTCTTATTCATTTTACTTGAAAACGTATAACCAGAGAACTTACTGGTAATCCACATGTAGTTGGGAAGTTTAACTATGCTATTCATCCACTTTTTCTACTTTCTACATCCTCTCATCAATTCAGCCTATTCTGACATGCAAGTGAGAGACTGGTTACCCTGGTAACCAGGTCAGGTCTCTCAGGCCAGTCTCTCACAGGGCTAACACATACAGACAACTGCATTCACAGTCATACCTAAAGGTAATTCAGTTCATCTAACCTGGCTGCATGTCTTTCGACTGTGCAGTGGAACTGAGGCATTCACAGGAAACATGCAGACCTCCATACAGTATGGAAAAGCTCCAGCCTGTCAGATCAGATTTAATCCCATATATATATATATACACATATATATATATATACACATATATATATATATATATATATATATATATACACATATATATATGTATATATATATATATACATATGTATATGTATATATATACATATGTATATGTATATATATACATATATATATATATATATTTATTTGTCTGTTTGGCATGCATAAACGCATTTTGCAAAAAAAGCGTGTTTAGTGAATTAACCCCACCTGTGTAGTATTGTTTGAGATTGTTAACATATTAGTTGAACAAGTAGAGAATAGTCATAAAGTTAGCTTATACAACAACATTTAACATCCAAAGATTGCTAACATTAGCCACCATAAGCTACTGGTCACAGTAGCTTTTAAGGTGTGAAAGCTTAGTGTCAACAAAACTTAACCACTTCAAGTGTTTTGGGCAAGTATCATAAGCTTACTTAGACTATGGAGCTGCACGTCTGTGCAACTATCCAATATTGTCACAAATATTGTTGACCATTCAGTAACATATCAAGTGCACAAGTCAAGTGTTTCAAAGAAAGAAGTTTATTTCATTGTGCATTACAATATATAGTTTTGTGACTTCAAGATCTTTTAGTAAATAGTATATTTATTTCAGCTTTCATGGGATCTCTATCTCTTTGCTGGCCCCAAGGTGGTGCTTGGATCCCTATTTTTTGGCTGATTGGTGGAAGTACTGGTGACACATCACAGTGAGGCAGCTGACCATGCTGACAAACTCGTTGAAGTCCACACTGTTGTCCTGGTTTGCGTCCAGGCTCTTGAAGATGTGGTCCACTGCTGCTTTGTCATTGGCTTTCTGCAAGTGAGAAAAGTGTTGAAGAATTGTCACTGGGCATGTGCACGGCCGGAAAGTACTACAGGCTGGGACGATACACAAATTCTACCAAGCGCATTCACCATCCTTTCCATACAATGCACCCCAGCACGCATGTACAGTAAGCCAGTGTGCATCCTGTGGGTTGTGCAGGACTGAGATAGAGAGAGGTCAGAGGTCACTCACCCCCAGCAGATCTCCAAATTCATTCTGAAGCAGTTCTTTCAGCTCTGCCTTACTCAGGGTCTGATTGTCACCCTCCTTGCCAGCATATTTGCTGAAAGACTCAATGAGGAGGGTCATAGCCTTCTGGACATCAGACATGATGATAGCTGGTTCAAAGGGACAGAAAGAATAAAGTTAAATATGGAACATGGAATTTTTCCTCATGTCCCTGTGTTGGCATGGTATGGTCAGGGTGGCACGGGTTCAGGTCAGATTGGCCCAGTATTTTCCTTCTACATCTTCAGATGGCTAGAAGTTGCTTAAGGATGATGCTCTCATTTAATGCTGCTATGACTCCATCTAGAGGCAAAGTCTGTTAACTTTCACTGACATGCACTATAATGGATAGTGTGTCATTGTGGTCAAATTTGTAAGTTAACAAAGGATAGCCTTTTTCTCCACAATTTAACGGAATGGTTGCAGGGGGAGGAAAGGGAAAAGGCGTAGTCCTTAAAATCTGACATCCAAATCTGCTTCACTATTGTTCCAGTGTTGGCCAATAGTTTTTTTGACTCCTCCCACAGTTTAAGTGGCTAATTCATTGATATGTAGTGTAATTACATAGACAAATCAAAAGAATGAATTCTAATTTTATTTATTAAGAGCTGTTTTTCTCTGGGTTTTCCGTCAAGCTGGATAAAAATAAACCCTAGGGTTCGACTGGGGAAACGCCAGTCTTATTTTGTCATCAGCTGCTAACGCACGGTCTCTGCTGAGTGATACATTGTCAAGGCAACGGCTTAATTAATCTCTCCAGGTAACTCAACTGAACTAGGTAAAGAAGCAAAAAAAAAAAAAAGTCCCTGATGTATGACCTCTATTCTCTTAATGCTGTATGCGTGAAAAGTGTTTTTTTTCCACTTACTCTATGAACCCAAGAGAGTCCATTCTAGTTACATTCTGACTCACGTGGTGCTGCTCCTTCTCTGGGGTGTGGTAAGCTGAGGAAATTGTGGCAGCAGAGGGTTTGTAAACTGATGGGAATTGTGGAGGAGTCTAGCACATAACAGATACCATATTACTGTTCCGATGTATAATTTGGTTTGAATTTTACACAAGATAGAAAGCTTGATGCTAACTTCTAAATGTACAATGCATCAGTAAAAGGACATTCTAGGCAAAAGTTAGTCAAATAACTGTCAGCGGAGCAAAATGAGGAATGTCTTTTGCAAGTGAAGACAAGCTCAAAAACACAAAATGCACACAGAGCTGCTAACTTGGTAACTGCAATTGTATTTCATACAAATAACACTCAAAGAAGAATTTCCTAAGAAGAATTTTCTACTCACCAAAGCTGATTTGCAGAGATTTAAGGAGATTGGAGAGTGAAAGTCACTGGCTGTAGTGATGGAAAAGGATGCAAAAGATGCTTTATATACCACCACACCCGTTATCCCTCCCTCCATAACACTCCTTTCATCTCCAACCACTCCCACTTCTCCCCTCGTGGCTTGATACTTTTTAATTTCCCAAGTTATTCTTTAAGAAACACTGGATTTATTGTTGTTGCTTAGAAATTCATCAACTAACAGCTGATGATTATTCATGCTGGTTGTTAAGGAGTTTGCTGTGAGCCCTTTCACACTTCATGTGAACAATGTTTTACAGTTGGATGAGTGTCGTGCATGTTTGCATTCAGAAGAGATTTTTTAAAAGATCTTTCTAATGTTATGATCTCAGGATTGCATTTGAACCTGTAACTATTGCTGGGAAGACTGTAGACAGCATGTGTATGTTTAAGCCTGTTTTTCAAAGCAAAAGGGGATGTTTTGTACTACTTCATGGCTGTTACAGCTACAGTATAATTTAAGCCAAGTTAGTCATGTAACAGTCTTTAAAAAGTTTTTTTTTCACTCTTTGATGCAATGTATTAAAGACATGTGGGATTTTATGTTTGCTTTTAATTCACTTGTGTTTCTATGACAAATATGACTCTTAAAAGAACGGTTAGTATTAATTGTTTAAGAAATGGACTTTGGGGAAACATCCCAAACTGGATTCTTATTTGCATTTCTCTTGTTCATTGAAGATGTTTTGCTAGTTGATGAATGGAGGGACAGTAATTACTATGTGAACTGAATCACTTTTTGTAATGGTGTAGTCACATACAGCTGCTCCATTTAGAGGTCACTTTTGTTAAACCATTTTAAAGAAAATCCACAAATGTGTAATAGACTTGAGCATAGACCCTTGCAAAAACAAACCACTCAAGACTCTTGTTTGTGGGGTCAAAAGAGAAAGAGCTGTTTTGAGAAGTTTTAAGTCATCTTTTTCTTCCCCCAAAGACAAAACTAACTTTAATCATTACAAATTTGTGCACTTGCATTTTGAATCATAATTCCACATCCCCTTCTTTGTTTGAGTTTACGTGTTTGTATGCTTCTGTGCAACACACCCCTAAATACATTTTGATTATTTTTCTGACTTTTCTAATGATAAAGACCAATTGTGACGAGACATTGGCTGCAATGCCCTTCTTGAAAATCAGAGACCAAAGCAATGAGCAGCAAGGTATGTTCTAAGTTAAATATGGATTGTATTTTCTATCCAAGCATCAGAGAACACTTTAATTGTATATTGTACTAACTAATTTCTTTGTGTATATAATTGTTTTTTTCTATTTTTATTTAATTGTTTGAGATGTGCATAATTCCAAAATGAAAACATTTGGGCACAGTGACTCACTGAGGGTGGATTGTTATGGTCCTGAGTGGGTCCTCTCTTCCTTGCAATTTTGTGGTGCAGGCCGTGACTCACAGTCATGTCCCTGAAGCTCATGAGTCATTCTGCAGAGACCAGAAATCAGAGACATAAAAATTAGCACTGTGGCAAGTCTATGTGTATGTTTGTTTCAATATGCGTGAGGTCTGTTGCATGACATAGAGTTAGATATCAAAGGTCTTTTCCTGTCTCTCCTCTTTGGTCAGGGTACAATTGTTTAGGTCTCTAATTTACAACTTCACTCAAAGTCTAGTACAGATCATAGGTTGGAAGTCACTGTCACCAACATTAATGCACTCTGCAGCTGAATTTATAATGCAATCTGAGATTTTTACATTGCACTGTCCTTTTTCCTGTCTTCTTCCTTCCCCATCTTACTCACACAGATATACAAAACAGGGAGGGAGTATCCATGGAAACCACATTCTGTATTATATCCAGCTGTGATTCATATGAAACTATTTGCAGTACTAGTCATGGCCAACATTATGATTGCAGTTACAATCTTATGCCATCTAGTGGTCAAGCAGAAGTACACTGATAAGAAAGCATATATTTTCCATTAGTGTTCACTTGTGTCTTTCTCCAAACAACACGATTCCCTAACCAAACCCCAAACGCCCCACTAGCTGCAACGGCACTTTTCAATTCAACATCCACCCAAGAATAAAAAAAAATACTGCAGCCATTATTCTCCGCAATGACACCCCACAGAAAATTTGACCAGAAACTAAAAAGAAGATTGCTAATTTTTTTTATATTATTTGGATTTGTGGGGGCATTTTATGCCTTTATTGCAGAGAGAAAACAGGAAATGAGGGAAAAACAAGATGGGGAATGACAAAGAACAAAGGTCCCTACAGAGCAAAGCGTTGTCTCACATCTAAGTGACAGCAAAAAGGAGAAAACAGATATGAAAAGCTTTGACTTTTTTTTTTTTTATCATCAGCTATAACAAGATCCAAGTGGTTTGATGTCATTTCCCACGGCAACAGCTACAAACCGGATGTTGGAAGGGTTTGGTACGTTCCGATCATTGCTGTTATTGTTTAACAATTATTGTTCACAGACAGGGGCTGTTCTGCCTGTGTGTGTCCAAGGAAGGGGTGGTATGCATTCGTGAATGTTGGCTAATGGCTGAAGTCAAACCAATACACACCTTCACTGTGTATCAGTTGAGAAATCTTAAAACTGTAAGAGTATGCAGGTACATTCCAACTGACAAATGTATTAAGTGTCCTCGCTAAGGAATCAAGCTCAGGTCTGTTCACAGATATGACCTCAGATATTTTTTACAAATAATGATTGTATTGTTTAAGGCCACATGATAAACATACATATGATTTTAGTGCACCCCATACTCAACTACACAAAAGGGATATTATTAAGAAAAGAGTCAGCAAAGTAGGAAATCACTCAGCTGTGGCTCACATGGGTGTGGTGCTTGTGTAAACACAATTGTAACCTAACAACCTGCGTGTTTGCCCTGTGCCTGTAACCCATGAACACGGCAAGGCTCTACCAAAGGAGATGTGTGCAGGGCGCTCATGGGTTTTTCACCCTGAGTTTCGCCTTCCAGACTGGCTCTGCCCAGGCAGTAAAAGTTCTGCCTACGTCACTAGATAGACCCTGACCGCCACTGTGGGCCAAACCCTGAATTACAGAAGTCTTATCTTAACCATTTATGACTTAAAACATTTGATTGGTAGAACTTGTCAGTGCCAGCACATAGCCTGAGAAGAAGTGCTGCCTGGAGACTACATTCTAGAGCAACAAAAAAAAGGGAATAGTCAGAAGGAGTGGTTATCCTGTTCATTATCTGGTGACGTCCAAGTTCCACCAGACATGAAACACAATGTAAGGAATATGATGGAAACAGTGGTGTACTGAGTCACTGTGCCCCGTGATTCAGGCCCTCCACATTTCTTGTCTTGCTCAGTAAAATCAAATTGACTAAAATGCAATATACTTTATTCAGTTACAAAGCACCCTATCACTTTGTTTATCTCTTCATTAATGCATCATCAGCGTTGCAACATCAGCTTCACAGAGAGGTGTGTTCATGACTGGAACATTCTGCAGATTCCTCAGAGCAGCGATAAGGAGGACTTTATGAACCTTAGTGGGAGAGGTTCTTTTGTGCATTCACATGCAGGGAAGCATAAATTACAGGTGGGAATTACAGCATCACACCTCTAGTATGCTGGAAGAGTTGCCAAGGGAGTCAGTACACTGTGATCTCTGGAATGAGCTTCTTCTGGGCTCATAATAATAATAATAACAATAAGCACTGAGTAATAGCTGGGAAATAGCAATGATTTGGGGAATACTTTTTATATAAATGATGAAAAAGTATGACAACCTGCAGGCAAACACCAGTGCCTAAATATACAGTAATGTACACATACAATAACCACCAGACACAACAGGTTTGAAATTCTTCAATGTATTTCATGAACAAACTTTACAAAACTTAAAATGCTTTTCGGTTTTTCTCCTCTCTTTTGTCGTTTACTTCTTCCCCATCTTCTTCATGTGCATCTGATAGCACTGTTCACAGGCAATGGAAAGTCCAACAACCAGAGAAACAAACTCCTCAAAGTCCACCTGGCCATCACCGTTGGTGTCCAGGTCCTTCATGATTTTGTCTACAGCGGCAGGGTCCTTCTGAGACTGGGTTAAAGAAGGGGAGAGGGGGGGCATCGACAAGGAAAACTTTGAGTTATACCGTACTATGTGATAAGGAGTACAATGATGAACATGTTAAAATTCTAGACAGTGTGATTATGCATTTTATGTGTTGGTCCCTTCTCACCTGGAGGAAGTTAGACAGCTCGTTCTCCATCAACTCTCTAAGCTCTCGCCGGCTGAGTGTGCCGCTCCGACCGTCCCTAGAGGCGTACCGGTGGAACACCTTGATAAGTGACTCCATGGCTGTTTCCAGTTCTGAAGGCATGGTTGCTGAGGTGTGTTTAGACTGGAAAACAAAGTTCAAATAGAGAAGAACTTGCTGAACGTGATCGATGACAGCATAGAGTTCAGCTTCATTGAACAATTTTAAAACAAGACCTCAGAGAACTTAGAAAAGACTAATGATAAAACCTTGTTTTGTTTTGTCGTCAAGTATGTTCTACTGATGAGCTTATCTAAGGAGTTTAAAGGGCATGGGGGAGTTCAAACAGTAGCCTTTTTTTGCAAGTAAAAAAAGCTGCATTGACATATCAACAATCTGCTATTTCTGAGTGAGACTGAGCTCCATCAGAGGATCTTGCAGAGAAATAATTCCATGTCTTGGGTGAAATACATTTCAGACTCGGTTCTGCAAGGTTAGTTCCATTGTATTTTTAGGGAGATTTGATGTAGCCTAATAATGGGGTAGCAACACTTTTCTCTTTGTTCTAACGCCCTTAGCACTGATGAGTAATACTCATTTTAATGCTGCCTTTCTTTAAATAGTTGTTGTTCTTAAACTGCACTGTAACTTTTATTCTCGTATTTTGTGATTGTTCTTAACTGCTCTTTAATGTTTTATGTAAAGCACTTTGAATTGTCCTGTTGCTGAAATGTGCTATACAATTAAAGCTGCCTTGCCACGCCTTGCCTCATGAGAAGTGAGAGGTCTGTTATTAGGTTGTTAGAAAAAAACAGATGGAAAAACAATCAGAAACTTCAACCATTCTGAACACTGTTGTTGGAGAGTTGAAACAGTTAAAAAGGAGAAGTGGGAGGAAAAACAGGGGGTGTGTGTTAATTGTGTGAGGAGGGAATGGAAATTTTCAGCTGGATGAAGGAAATATGTGCAGATAACCAACTTGGTGCAGCAAATGAGAGGGGACCCTATAGCTGCAGACTACATGTGTGTACATGCCCACAGTCCAACCACACCCTTAGTGTACCTATGTATGGACTCAACTGCGTTACAACACAAGAAAGAGAGTATCCAGTAAAATGTCATAAACTGTAGAAAATAAGTCGTAGTTTTTTTAGTGAGTGCTATTAAGCCAAACATATGAATCTTATCATTCTTAAATAGCTGCCAAATGTGAGTTCAAAAGTTAGAAAAAAGACAATCGTATGAATACAGTAACTTTCCAAAGAATGTAAACACAAATATTAACAACATAGGAAATTACATGAATTCTGTAACAAAGACTATTTATAAAAAAAAGATTAACCACCGACATGCTTATCCATAAAGGAAAAGCCTTGATTGGCAGATAAAGTAATGAATCCCACACATTCCTTATCCACATTAACCGGCTGTAGGCTACTTGCAGCCGTTACAGGGTTTAGGAATATCCCAACAGTTAGACAAGAGCAGTATAGGATTAGTTCTTACCGTGCAGGGCTGGGACGTGGTCGGCAGAGGAGAGGTGGGAATGTTCAGAGGTCGGGAAGAAGTGCAGCAGAGATTTTATAGTCAGGCGCCGCCCTGACTGCTGGGCAGTGTGAGTCAACCGTGGTGTGGACGCTGAACCCTCGTGCAGACGGTGGTGGGCGGACCCGCCACAGCAATACGGTACACAAAAAATAACTAGGCTACAATTTACTAAATTATACAATATATTATAAAGGTATTTCATGTAATTTAACTATATTACAGTTGAAAAGGTTAAGTTAGATTGTCAATGGTTACTTGATTACATTTTTGATTAGGCCTATACGTCTTTTATGAAACTTTTCTTTTGATGATTCCAATTCTAAATGCCGAATATGTCCTACTACTGTTTATCAAAATAAATACTCCTCTCAGGTTGCCAGTTTTGTTAACGGTGACCTAGCTTTGAATTTAAATTGAGTTTTTATGTACATTGAAAATGAAAGATGACAATTTTAAGTGAGTGCTCCTGTTGCGTTGGCCTTTGGTTAAAAATAATCGCAACAACAAAAGAAACAGCATCTCACAGGCTGTAGAATACACACAGTACACCTAGTTTGTGCCAGTACTTATTTTGTAGGTTTCATTTGATTTGACCAACTGTAAATGCATTGAAAAAAAGAATATTTGTGGAACTTGGATTTTTGTGGCTGCGTCCACTTTTTAAGTATGAGGTTCAATATTTTCATTTTCGTTTGATTTTGAAGTAATCCGTAATCAAAAAATATTCAGATTAGATTCTTTATTTTTTGTAATTCAATGGATTATGTTATTGATTACAGAAATGGCCATGCAATTTATATTCAGTAACTGACTATATTTCAAAGTAATCCCACAACTCCATAAACGTTTGGAAGATGTTGGACTATAACTTCCATCTCCTCCTCAATAACAAGACTACAGTAAAGTTGGCAAATAAATAAATAGATAAATATACCACTAGGCTATATTTAGAGCGTAGACTGATCTTCATTAGTAGGCTGTAAAGGAGAAAATGTGACTATAACCTGATTAATAATCAGTAACTCATCTTACAAATGAAATGTTCTTGTGTGCTTTGTCACTTATGACACTGCTGCAGCAAAAAAGACCAGTGCCTTCAGCTATTTGTTGAGTCTGTGTAGACTAAAGATGAATTACATCATAGCAGAAAATAAATAGGCTAATGAGCAACCTAGAGGATTTCTTACAAGCAATGAAGAGAGCCTGAACCAATGTCAACAAAACATGATGGAGTTGTTGATGGGGCTTATTGTAATAAGCAGCTAAGCCAATCAGTAGCATTTTACCACACACTATCTATAGTCCTTTATGAGTGACAACACACGCAAACATTTTTCTAACCTTTTTATTAAAAGTTCCTAAGAAACTTACATAGTGCGCAAAGGTCAACTCTGAGTTTACAGTGTTGACTTCCATAGTGTTGCTCTATAGAGACTACTTTAGTACTGGAGTACAGATTACATTCCAGGACATAATAATTTACCTGATTTATCTGATAGACTGCAAGTTTTTGTACTAGAGTTTTTTTTTTTGTGTTATTTTTTGCATGGTCTTCATTATTTTATTCATCCTATAAAGCCAATGGTGAAAGTAACTAAGTACATTTACGCAGGTACTGTACTGTTTTAATTTTCAGCTATAGCCTACTTCTTGTCCTCTACAATTTAGACAGAAATTGTACTTCTGACTTCAGTAGATTTATTAACCGTACCTTTCAGATTCAGTGATGTTATAATGTAATCAACACATATATTTTGATATTTTTACATTAATACAACTTTATTGATTGCCAGGAGTGTATTGTACATTGTATTTCTGCAATGTGTTGTTGCTACTTTTACTGAAGTAAAATACCTTCTTCCACCACTGAATAAAGCTCTTTGGACTGTTTTGGTGTTCACTTTACAGTAATGAATAAATTGAGGGCCCTCTTGTGGTCAACATATAGTATTACAAACTGCCACTGACACCTGGGGAAACTGCTTTCATCCTCATTTTTAACATTTGCATGTTTTAATAAGAAAGGTACGTGTGTTCTTTATTAAAGAGGTCAGATGTTCATATTCTCCTCTCATGCTGATGAACTGACTGAGCGGTGGATGAGTTTAATAAATGTAAAATGTAACCATAAAATGTGGACCGCAGCAGTGTTGAAATAAGTATCTAGATCCTTTACTTATATAAAAGTATACTAATACTGCAATATGAAAATACTCCATTACAAATAAAATCATTCAAAACCTTCAAAAGTAACCTAGCATCAGCAAAATTAAAACAGCAAAAGTAAAAGTACTTATTATAAAGAATGACCCCTGTCAGGTTCATGTCTGTTTATATAATGTTGGATTATTAATATTAGTGATGCATTCATGTGCAAATGTCATTTCAATGTCACAGCTGGTCAAAGTGGAGCTTTTTCTACTTAATTTCTACTATTTAATACATTTATGACTCATTACTACATTATATTTTGTAAACTAATAATCAGTTATTTATGTAAGATCAATCTAAAAAGTAACTAAAGCTGTCATCAATGTAGAGCAGTAGTACATTTCTACTGCATTTGAGTGATTGAGCAGATGCCTGAATAGAGCTTCATGTGCATCATCTTGTGGATTTAACTGGTAATGCGCCTTAGGGTCTGCATAATATTTAGTTTCTGTAGCTAAACATCATGTTTAATGAATATGTTTATATATTTGCATGAGAAATTATATATTTGTTCGCAATTTAAAAAACACAAATATCCAGAGCTGCTGTTGTTCATTCTCTGCCATATAAACCCCCAGTGGTGAAAGTACATTTACTCAAATCTTGTACTTCTGTAACAATTTGGAGGTACTTGTACTTTGTCTGAGTATTTCAATTTGATGCTTCTTTATACTTATACTCCATTAAAATTCAGACAGAAATGTACTTTTTTGCCTGCACATTTATTTCACAGCTGCAGATACGTTGTAGTTTTATAATTTAAATACAAAACATACAACCAGTTCATATAACATTATGCATTGTTTCATGCAAGATTAAACAACCCCACAGTATATAAAGTAATTAAATGATCATGATAAATCATAAGTGCCTTAACTTTTGTTACTTTAAGTACATTTTGCTCATAATACATCTGTGCTTTTACTTGTAGTATAAGTATGATTTTGAAAGTTTTACTTTTAATGCAATATTTTTATATCAGTATTGCTACTTCTACTCAAGTAAAGTCTCAGTACTTTTCCCACCAATGCTAAACTCAGACTGCTGTCAGGAGTCTTGCGATTCTTCTCACAGGTGTTTACTGACAACCCAGTGAATGTTTCTCCCCTAACCAGCTCTCTATATCAACTCCATACTTTACACCCAAATAGTATTTTAGAAAAACAACCATTACATGTAATGCTCCTGAGGTGTGTTTGGTTATTATCTATTTGTGTCACAGCCAACGAAATCCAACTGCCCAAGCAGCAGCTTAACTGCACAACTAGAACAATGTGGTACTTTGAATCCTCTGCATGAATCTTTTAAGGAGTTTGTTGGGCGAGACCACCACATTGACTGGTTTTAACTTAACTAAACGCTTCCCAGAGGTTTCCACCCCACACACACAGTTTGTGTTTCTAGATGCCGCGCAGCCTGGTTCTGATATGGCAGGAGCGTATGATTTAATATAGAATGAATGTAATGTTTCCCCACAAATGGCTTTATTTATACGTCTGCTTGAACTGGATTAGTTACTTTTATGAATTTAGTTATGCACCAAATGACATGTTTTAGTGAGTTTTTTTAATTCACAATTTAAAACACAAAAACTAGACATACAAGACATACTCCAAAATACAACCACACCAAACAATAAAGACAAAAAAAATTTAAATAATCCTACGCTACCACAGTCTGTGGGTTGTCCATTATTCAATGTGAATTCATCATTTTATAGTCTTTATATAATTCAGTACTAAGGACCATGTGGATAAGAAATCTTGCAGTCTTGAATGCCGTTTACTTGTAATTTGTTCAGTGGGCAACAAGTCTATTATCTGCTCCAGCCATTGATCCAATATGGGTCCTGACTGGGAAATCTATGTAGTAAGTATAATTTTTTTTGGCAAAATAGGAAAACATTGTAAACACACATTTTTTTGTATAGTGAAACTTATTTTCCACATCATAATTCAACAACTATAACATAGGGCATAACTCAAAAGTACAGTTACACATATGAATGAATTGCTTTATGAATCTTCTCCCAAAAGGAATAAACAGCTTTACAATACCAAAATAAATGCATGAATGTTCCTAATTCAGTTCCACATTTCCTACACATAGAAGAATTTATATGATCGAACTTATTAAGCTTCACTGGAGTTATATACAGGAATTTATAATTAGTTTCCTTAAATTTAATGTTTATAGTTAAAGGTGAGGTCAATTCCGTACACAGAGTTAGCCATTCTTTTTCACTAAACTTCTTTTTAAACTCTAATTCCCAATTTGTTCTCAAAGAAGAAAAAGAGTTCTGGGAACTTTCAGACAAGTGAGATATCTTACACTTAAGCGAAGTAGCAGAAATAATAAATTGTTCCAGCTCAGTGGGATAGAATCTAATTGTCCCTTTTTATATAAAGATACGATGATGTGATGAACCTGCAAATATTAAAAAAAAATCTGTTCTAGGAATTTGATATTCTGCACAAATAGCACTAAAGGATTTAACGGATTCAGAGTCTTCATCAAACATATCTGAAAAAGTTTTCAAACCATGAAGTGACCAATTTCGAAAGTCAGTTTGAGAAAGAGCTAGAAAGTCGGGGTTAAATGCAATAGGAGAGTTTTTGCTTATGTGATCTTCTGTGCTCAGATACCTATTACAGTCCTGCCAAGCTTTCAATGTGGCTTGTAAAGGGGGGAACCCCTCTACATTCATCAGGGACTGCAGTTTGTTAACATAAAGTGTTGTTGTGATCTCCAGTGGATAGCATGTTAGTGATTCCAGTGCTACCCAAAGAGAACTAATTCCCAACTTCCAACTTATAATATTTCTAACTTGGCAAGCCCAGTAGTACCATAAAAAATGTGGAAGTCCCAAGCCCCCTTTTAAACATGATTTTGTTAAAGTGGACAGCTTAATCCTTGGGGTCTTGTTGTTCCATATACATTTTGTTAAACATCTATTAATTAAATAGGGATATAACATGGCAACATATTAAAAGCATAAATAAACTTAGGGAGTATACTCATTTTAATGACATTCATTTTCCCAATAAGAGACAGTGGGAGAACAGACCAAGTCTGAAGTTTCTTTTTGCATTCCTCCAGCAAAGGGTTATAGTTTCCCTTAAATAGTTTGTCCAAAGTGGGTGTCACTTGTACTCCAAGATATTTAAAACCATATAAACACACTTTTTTTATATATATATATATATATATATATATATATATATATATATATATATATATATATATATATATATATATATATATATATATATATATTTATTCTGATCACTGTGTGAACGCTCTCTATTGTGCATCAAGCCATGAAAGAAATAGGATACACAATATAAATGAACTGCTTAGATCCTCCCTCTGGATGTAATTCTTGTCAATGCAATCATACAGTTTGACTGTGCACTTTATATAATCTTCTAATTTGGCACAGTTTAATACATCTTGTCATAAAAATATAGTTCTAGCTACAGTTGAATTGCTGAATGTTAAATGTAGGCACATCTGTAACTACATATGCTGATGTAGACTTATGACCTTAAGGTACAATACACAGTAAAAAACACCCATTGAACTATGTACTCTCCTTTCCCCCAATAACAGTGTTTGGTGTTTTAAGCCCCCAACATCGTCTTCCAGGCAGCGCCTCCTGGAAGGCACTAGGATTAGGCAATGGTTAGGGTTAAGGCCCAGACGCACAGAGCCGACGGCCAAACGTTGGCAGAAAAGGCAGTTGGGCTGATCAGTCTCCCCAAGTTGGTCAAAAAAGTGCCTCGGAACACACCAAAGCAACGAGACGTAATACGTCTCCATAACAGCAGGCGGCGCTAAACTGTATTGTCGCCCAAAAATGAAAACCGGCAGCTGATTGGACAAACGCGTCACGTGGGTCTGGTTTCTCCGGAAATTCAAAGCCAGACTGTCGTGGTGGCTTGTTCAGAATACAATCTCATATTTTACTAAAATAGTTCACCAAAACGTGTTTCTGAAAACATTTTAAGAAATAGACCACGCAGTTGCTGAATCTGTCTTCATTTCAGATCAACAATGGTCAGATCTTCGTCAGATTTTGAGACACTCTAGTCACGCTCATTCCGCTCCCTGTTTCCGGGTTAGCACTCTACCAATCAGATGGGTCATTTGAGTCCGACTACCGGCAGTGCCCGCCCCGCCGATTATACATGTCAAATTGGCCAAAATGAAGGCCGACGGCCCCTCGGACGAACGACAGCACGGAACACACCGAACAGACTCGAATCACTGACCTTGCCAGACTGTCCAACAGCCAATTATCGGTTTTGTGTGTCTGGGCCTTTAGGGTTAGGGTTAAGGTTAGGTGCCTTGAAGTTGACGGTCGCAGCACTGCCTTGAAGTCCATGTTGGGGGCTTAAAACACCATCAAGGCCCAATAACTTTAGTTTATCCTGTTCTGATATTAGGAAAGCATCAACATCTCAAGTGTGCAGCTCCCTGGAGTAGATAAATGCCGCTACATGACTGTTTAGCAGCCTCAGGCTTTGTCAGTTCTTTTCTAAATCATAAATAGTTGCTAGAAAGAATACTTAAAACACCAGGGCGCTGCAGAGCCAGGGAGCGTCTCGACAGGCTCCTATATTTAAACCCTCACAGGATATCCTCTGTTCACTGTGGACTCCTGTGTCACCTCCAACTGTGCAATATGTATTCATTTGCACCTTACTCATCTGTATATCTGTGTTTATATACTGTCTGTTTATATAAAGGTTGTTTATTGTGTAAATACGGTTGTTTTAATACTATTATTATTATTATAACTAATTATATTACATTTTTCCATTTCCTATAGTTTATGTATATTTCTTCTATGTTTAATTAATGTGTATTTGTGTTATTCTGATGTGTGTACATTTTTTCTTTTGAGCTACTGTAGCACAGGAATTTCCCCAGTGTGGGATTAATAAAGTCTATCTTATTTTATCTTATTTTATCAAAGTGGTGGACAGTAACTAAGTACATTTTCCCATTTACTATACTCAAGAACAATTTTAAAATACTTTACTTAAGTAGAAATTGTTTTACTTTTTACTCCACTATTTGACAGCTTTAGTTTGCAGATTAAGATTTTACATTCAAACTATTTCATAATTTTATAGTATATAATGCACTGCTAAACCAGTTTAATCCAAGGCCAGTTTAAACCCTTAAAAGATTGAATGCTGCACATCCACCAGCTACAGTTTCATTGCATCAATAGTTATAATCACATAATACAATAATTACACAACACATTATAAGAAGCCATTCTGCTTAGCCTATGAGTGCTTTCACTTTTGATATTTTAAGTAGCCTACACTAAATAAGTAAAGGAACAGGACTGCTTCTTCCACAGCTGACAAAACATGGCAGGAAATCACTGTGACAATCTGTTTTACAGTTAAACCCAAAGCATAGCGCAACGTAGTGGCCAAACGTATGCTTTCCACATTCACCTGGAGCATTTGTTAACCATTAGCTTTACAGGGCTACCTAATTATCTGGGGATCCTGAAAACGTTCATCGTCTTCACAGCCTATAGATTACTGTAAACGGTCGAAGATATTGGTCTACATCCTCGAGGAAACAACACCATTTGATTAGAGAATCACATTTGTTTTATAATAGAGGACTCAGGCCGCTTCCCCCTCCTTTGACATCAAGCTTCCACCGGCATCCGGTGCGGGATGGGAAGGGTGAGGGGGGAGGGATGTCTGGGTGAGGAATAAAGCCACAGGCATCTGTTAGTGTGGAGATACATTGATATTAACGAGACATTTCGACATCTGTCTTGATTTTTTTTTTTTTTATATTTATAAGGTGATGTTTTTCCAGTTTTTTTGCGTGCGTAAAAATGCCAAGATCGAGTGTCTCTTGAAAAATAAAAAACGAAGAATATAGCTACACCAAGGTAAACCGGCAAATATTTTACTATCAAGGATAGTTTTTGATATGTACCATAGGGTGTATGGCCTAGATACATCGCAATTTATATTTAGATGATGAAATCAGGAGGAAGCTATTTTCTGAAAATGGCAGAGATGGATTTAAAAACAGCAACATCAACGATGGAAGCATTGGTTCGTATCAGTGTAAGTACTATATGTCTGTGTTTGTGTTGTCACTAGATGTATTTTCAAATTAGGGTCATTAAAAAAACCTTATTCGAATAGCCTACAGACATTATTTTTAAGTGGAGAACCGAATGAACGGCTTGGGATCGTCTCCATGTTTTCCCGTGCTGGACCATTTCTGTAAAATGGCCCTTCATATGTTTTTTCTGCACTCACATTAAAAGCTGTTGATATAAAGGGAAATAAATAGCAAAAATAGCATTAGCTATCCTCAATCCTTGCTGTAGAAAACCCTTCCTTGTGTTGTCTTGATGCACGTAACCCACGTAGCCTTTATGGAGGTCCTAAAATGCCTCGGTACACCAGACTCAGAGCTAAATTCCTCGTCAGAAATAGAAGAAAATCTGATCTTTCTTTGATTATACATTAGGGTATTTCAAACATTATGAAATTAAAAAACAGTGTGGGGGCAGACTGAAATCACATGTTTATTTTTTGGGGGGTTCACGGGATGGTCGTTTCCATGGAGACGGGATGCAGGACCTTCGGCTGCTGCTGAGGCAGGGGGGAAAAAGTGTGTGTGGGTGCTGCTTGTAGAATCGGTCGTTATAGGGTTAAAACACATTAGTCATTTGCAGAGATGGTTACAATAGACCCTGGTGCACTGACGTTTGGTGACTCGTGCACAGGTTACAGCACATAAACAGTTCAGGAAATACCGTGCAGATTCTTTTGGTGCTGTGGATCAGCCACCATAGTCCTCTTCTCCAGACCCCATCTTACCGACGCGGAGGGGCTCATTGCTCGCTATGTAATGCCTCAAACCCCTCCCCTCTTTTCAAGCTCTCTTGATGCTGGAAATATACACGTAGTCTACTGCCATGGCGCCTAGATTCCAGGTGAAGGTAAGGATGCGCTGTCGCATCGCCTGTTTTACGCCTTCACCACGCCGGGCTCAGCATTAGCATTGCGCACGATCCATTTGAGATGGATACAACAGGCCCACAGGCTGTCGAGGTGTAGCTTTTACAGCCTGCTGGAATTGCAATTGCCTGCAATTGCGACAGGCCAAATTACTAGTGGAGGAGAGAAAGGCAGGCCGGAGTTGACATTGGAGATTGACACAGAGAGACAGACTGAGGGAGAAAGTAGGTTATTTTGATTAATCCAATTAATCCAATGTAACAGTATGGGTCTAGTAGTTTTTTTCCCAGGCTGCAGCTCATTTAGCAAACGTGTCTGTAGGCTAGCTGTGTTATTTTATTTGACTATGTAAACTGTGAAGATATCGCTTTCATCAATCAACTTGCATGTGTGAATTTCACCCAGCTGTATAACATCATGTGAGTTCTTAGCCTGCCTAAAATCATGGGGACATGCAGGGATTTACTGAGCCCCTTTTACCTACTGATGCTGCATCCACCCCCCCCAGAATCAGTGATTTTAACAGTGGTTCCTGGTGTGATGTGATGAACTGTCCCGATGCTGCATCTCATCTCATCACAGTGACAAAATCCCCAAACCCCTATGCAGCACAGTCAGTCAGTTTGTCTTGTCCTGATTTTGAAGTTAATTCACAATGTCAGTGATGTAGATGCACTGCCGCTGCGCTGGCCCTGCAACAGTTTGGGCTGTAGGTTAAAGTTATTTGTCAAGGGCATGCATGAAGCAAAAGAAAGCAGGCCATCCTTGTAAATTAATAAGCAAAATGACAGAAAGTGAAGTATACTCCACCTTCTGTGCTGTACTAACAAATGCTGACTGAACACAAAACTGAGTAATTATCACACATACCAGTGTAGCAAAATGGATAAAGGAACAGGTCCCTTCCACCGTCTCATTATTTATAAGGCAGACTGACTGTAGCTGTGAAGGCTGTGCAGGTTTCTGCAACAGCCAGTGTGTCCTTTTCTGTCAAATCCTCGTCCTTGAGCAAGACTATGACATGCTAGCTGCTCCAGAGGTGCAGCTTTTCACCCCCCCCCCCCACACTATCCCCAGCTCTGACCACTGTGGTTACAGAGAAGCTGCTGGTTCAGCAGAGAGGAATACTTGTGTAGCACTCCTCTAAAATCAAAGAAACAAATACAATAATCTGTATTATGTGGTGAAAATGATTAAATGACCTGAAACGTAAAATGTATTCCCGCTCAACACTTACAATTTATGTTACATGTGTAATGCACTGTGTCTTTGCACTGTGTATTATGTCATGTTCCTCATTGTACCATCAGTATGCATTCCTGAAGTGCTGAGTAAAAATATGCCATAAATATGGAAAACTGCTGGACCATCTCATGTGATACAAAAGAATTATGTGACTACTGGCTGATAGCTCATGTTCATATGCAGGGCCTGCGAAATTAAGGGATGCAGTCTGTGCAGTTGTTGAATAATTAATGATGGTCTTTATCCATATTTAACAAGAATGATGCCCTATGTCACACGTCTGGGCTTTTCACATTGCCATGTCTCTCTCTCTCTCTCTCTCTCTCTCTCTCTCTCTCTCTCTCTCTCTCTCTCTCTCTCTCTCTCTCTCTCTCTCTCTCTCTCTCTCTCTCTCTCTCTCTCTCTCTCTCTCTCTCTCTCATGATGCAGAACCTCCTCGGTGGTACCGACCTAAATGTGTGCATAGCACTTAGTATTGGAAACTGTCAAGTATAGAAAACTTTGGGTGCCTGGACAGATTCATTATCCTAATTATATAAATATTTTTGTATCTTTTAGTTTCTGATTCAAATCAAAATGTTGCACATATCATTTTAGGCAATTACATTCTTATACACCTTCTTAGACAACATTTGAAAGTGTTTGCTCCTTTTGTTAAATATAAAGGGTTTTGTAAAAAATTAAATAAAAAATTCTTATAGTAAGGCATTGAAAAAGTAGTGTTTTGGTATCAGAAAATAAAAATAATCAGCACTAGTATTGAAAAACATTCTTTAATCCCCTTAAAGGCTTAAATTGCGACATTTGTTCCTCTCTGTGTGCATAACTACTCACTTCTTTGCCTCTGACAGTCTAACATGAAGAGCCTGGAGCATGAGCTGCATTGCACTGTGTGTAAGGATATTGTTAAACAGCCCGTCGTCCTGCCATGCCAGCACAGCGTCTGCCTCATGTGTGCCTCGGAGGTCTTAGTGGCAAACGGCTACCCGCCTCCAGATCTTCCCCCAGAGCCAAACTCCCCAGCCTCCACACCCAACACTCGCTCACCCCGTCAGGCCCGAAGGCCGACACCTAAAGCTGAGCAGCGACCTATTGACCGCGTGCTGCGGGCAGGTTTGGAATACTTCTTAATTTGATTTTTATGTGAGTGCATTGGATTGCATTTTGACATGCCAACCATGGGATTACACCTAAGCCTTCCGTTGATTTCACTGTCAGACCAAAATCAATATGCAATATTTATGTTGGGAAAATAGATCCTCTCATGTCGTTTTGTGTCTCCCTCTGCTTATAACTGTCTTTTCTTCTTGGTTTGAGGTCCCCACCCGCCTTCGCCATCCATGCCCCGGTCTCCAGGATATGGGACATATCCAGGGCGACGCCGTAAGGAGGGTCCACCCGTGGTGATGATGTTCCCCTGTATCCCCTGCGGCCGAGATGTGGAGCTGGGAGAGAGGGGGCTTGCTGACTGTCTGCGCAACCTCACCTTGGAGCGTATAGTCGAGAGGTAGTCAACACACACACACACACACACACACACACACACACACACACACACACACACACACACACACACACACACACACAGGTATTGTCCTTCAATGCTTTTGATGTCTGGGGCCAAATGTCCACGAATAGTAGACTTGGGCATGAAAAACCGAGACAGGGGGAACGTGTCCAATTCTGATTGTAATTATTCAGCAGGAGCTGAGCTGTTGAAGAATCCTGCAGAGCGTGCACTGCAACATACTGTAGCTACCAAGGCTAACTGTGTGCTTCAATAGTCACTAGTTCACTTTATCACCTATTCAATACTGTTTGTCTTACTCTCTCACTGTGGACCTTTTGCCCTCTCATTTTATACATTTTTGCAACCTTTCATTTTTCTTTGATTTGAATTTTGCTCATGTCTATAATTGTTGTATGTGTTTGACTTTAACTCTTTTATTTGGTATTTCTTTGTTGGCAGATCCCTCTTTATACAAAGTTATTTAATCACAATGGAACAAACCATAAAACTAACTTGCTGCTCTCCCTCCGCACCACCACCAGGTACAGACACACAGTGAGTCTGGGCAGTGTGGCTGTGATGTGTCAGTTTTGTAAGCCTCCTCAAGCTCTGGAGGCCACCAAGGGCTGCGCTGACTGCAGGACCAATTTCTGTAATGAGTGTTTCAAGCTGTATCACCCGTGGGGGACGCCACGGGCACAACATGAACATATCCAGCCTACGCTCAACTTCAGACCAAAAGTAAGACATTGTTAGAAAGTGCTACCTTGTATGTAAACCTTTTTTCGAGCTCTGGTAATATGACACAGATCTTATTTTGGGACTTGAACACAAAAGTCAGATTTTGTTATCTGATCATGCAACCACAGAGATGAAACAACGAACAGGAATAAAAATATGTGTGTATACATTTCTATTCAATTAAAATTAAAATACCTTTACATTTTCTTTATACCTATGTTATTCGGGCCCCTCTGACTGCTGTTGGATTAAGACTTAAACAGAGGACTGGCAATGTGGCACTGTGATGTTTCATAAATATACACACATCCTCATAATTATCTACTCTGTCTCCCTTGAGGTAAAATGTGTTTCAGGTAAAGAGATTTAGATTTAATTTGGCTCTTGTCCTCAGGTTCTGACCTGTCCGGAGCATGACCAGGAGAAACTACAGTTCTATTGTAGGTCCTGTCAGCAGCTGCTTTGTCCTCTCTGCAAACTGCGCCGCATCCACACCGGACACAAAATCCTGCCAGTGGCCCACGCATACCAAGCCCTGAAGGTACGACTCTGAGTCTGGACTGGCTTTCTCTAAATGTACTGCAAAATGAAAGGTTAAATGAATGGTATAGTTCTGAAAAAATACTTTAACATATAAATAAACATGTAAGATTGAACATATTTTTCACATGAATACTGTGAGGGCTTCTATTCTCAAACTTACTTTTTACATACATTTTAAGGGAAAACATTTGCTTTATGTTTATCATTAAAAGCTTTGTGTGTTTACATTATTTAAAATGATACTTTTAGGTTAGTAAAGGACGATCTCTCAATTTTGGAATTATGTTTACTCAACAGTATGCATGCTTGATATTTGCTTTGCTAACATTTAAAATTGTATTACTTTCATTACTACATAATTATGGTATTTTACATAGTGAACTGATGCAGTTGCAATATTAATTTTTTTTTTAAAAAGCATCTTTCAACGTATTAGAAACAAGCAACGTCCAGTAGTATAGAGCAGTACAGTACATGGGCTGCTGCAGAGTTAATGTACGGCTGTGTATAACAATTAAGCTGTCTGCTGTGTATTTGTTGTCTGTATGTTGGGTTTTTGCTGTTTATTTGACAGGAGAAGATTACGAAGGAGATGAACCACATTGTGTCCAACCAGGACACAGTTCTGGGCCAGATTACCCAGCTGGAGAGTTCCATCACTCAGACTGAGGTGATTAATACAGCAACATTTGGGCTGACTGACAAAATGTTGCTGAACATGGAATTAACCCCAGTCAGCAGCTAAACACTGTCTAAACTGTCAAGGTTCATGTCGGTAGATTCTTATTACCAGGTTCTTTGACGGACATCTAACTCGTGTTTGCTGACACTTTCCTTTGTGACCTCACTCCCAATTGTTAAACTGGTAACACATTATTTAAAACATCCCCATATTACCATTTATAGGCAGAATATATACAGTATACAACTCATACATTGGTTATAACACACCATAATGTATTTGTAATCATATATAAAGATTTGTTTAAGTCTTTATTATTGTATCTATCAACAAGTAGTATAAGTGCTCCTGTGTGAACCGGAGTCCGGCGAATAAACAGGAAATTAATAATTCATAACAGTTTTTACATATGCACTATTTATAGGCGTGTTTAATACTGTTTATTACTGTTTAAGAGTGAAGAAGTATTTATAAATAAGTAATAATGACTGTAAGAATGTAAAATTTTGATAAATATGAAATAAATACTTATTAATATGAAATATACAGACATACTGTTGGTTATGTAATTATTATATGTTATATTGTTATTCATTATCTCTTCGTACACCAGTAATTGATGCTTCACAGGAGGAGGGAGTTATAGCGTAGTTGTTGAACAATACAATAATAAAGACACTTTCCTTATATCTGCTTACAACTACATTATAGTGTGTTGTAAGTAATGTATTAATTGGGAATATACTAATAATGATGTTTGTAACTAGGTGCAGCCATGCAAAACAAGTTGTGTTTTGTATCACAGATGATTGCGTAGTTATAAATGTGTTTATGAAGTCAAATTTTTTAAGATTTAGTCCATGCAGATAAAGAAATTAATAAAAACCAGCTGATACATTGTTATGTATCCTAATGTTACAGAGTGCACAGCAGTAATCTGTCCATTATAACATACTAGTTTGGAATATGCCACATGCAAAGGCACACACAGGCTCGTTTTTATTATTTTGATTTGTTTTTGTGTACTTTGATAATGTTGTGTTAAACGGTTTCCTAAAAAGGCTTTCTGTATCGACCTAACTTAAAGGTTAGCATCAGCTGGGTGTTTCCAAATGTTTGAACTGGTCCGTCTGTGTTATTCATCACCAGGTAAACGGTGTGTCAGCCAGAGAGCAGCTGGCTCAGAGCATCAGGGATCTGACGGCTGCTCTGGCCGAGCGCCACGCTTCGCTCACCCAGGCTCTGGAAGAGGCACGGAAGAAACGAGGCGAGGCGTTGGCTGCTCAAGTGGCGGAGAGACGGGGCTTGATGGAACACGCAGGGCTCATGGCGTTTACCCAAGAGCTGCTGAAAGAAACAGACCAGCCCTGCTTTGTGCAGGCTGCTCGCCAGACTCATAACAGGTTTTCCATTTGTTTATCTTTGGCATTGCTCTCTTACTCGATTGAACAGATCTCAGATCAGTTCTGTCTTGCTTTATTAGTTCCTTTCAGTGTTGGGAAAGTTCACTTTCTACATGAACTAGTTCAAAGTTCAGTTCACAAATTTTAAAATGAACTAGTTCAGTTCATAGTTCATACTTCAAAATTTTCAAATAAGTTCACAGTTCCATATGTTATTTTTTCCATATGTTGCTGCGAGCTATTATTTTTCAAAATTATCACCATAGCCCATATAGAACCACAGACAGCAATTATTTTATCAGTTTTAACAGTGAAACTATGCATCAGATTTCATCTTCATATCCAATCAGTTGAATGTGCCGTTTCAGGTTTGCTGTGGATGTGACTGAAGTGCAGATTTTCTTTTTGAAAGGCGGCGGGCAAAGTTTGCACAGAAATGTAAGATTTTTCGCATCCTCACCGACCTTGTCATAAAACTCGTTTAAATGATCATATGACGCCTCCTTGCTGCTTCGTCGCCTCCTTGCTGCTTTTTGTTTTGACAACGCATGCGGCGGTGCGATGCTGGTGGCTGGTGTTGCCAGATTGGGTGTTTTTTTCCCGCTACATATTAAGGCCTGTTTACAGGGTGTTTTAGCCAGGTTTTCGCCTGGAAGGCTCTATAGAACTCTGGCACCCTATTGAACGAAGTTAAACTGAGAGAGCGTGCCGTTCACAGACACCAGAATGAACGAGTTCACAGTAACGTTCATCAGGCAGTAATACAGTACGTTCAGTTCACATTCGCCCAAAGTCAGCATTTGTTAGTACAGCACAGAAGGTGGAGTATACTTCACTTTCTGTCATTTTGCTAAAGGATGGCCTGATAGTTCATGAACTATCGTTCACTATTGTTATTGTTCTGTCTGCACTCATATCAAGAGTGATGACTTGATAAGCCCTAGGCAAGTGGATGTGTGTGAAAGAAGATGCGACTATTGTTCCCCCCCAAATAAATAACAGAAATAGTCTTTTCTTATTCAATAAATAGTAGTCAACACATCCGATAAAAAGCCAAAGCAGCAATGAACTGACCCTACTATATATATATATATAATCTTATTTGTCTCTCCAGTGTTTTCCAGAAAACTACACTGTCACACTGGGTGACATGTTCCTTCATTACAATGAATGTAGTCACTGCAGTTTGTTTAGAGTCAATCCCACATACTGTACATTGTCCTACTCTCATAAATACTCAATAGTGCACCAAATGTCCACAGCTGAATTTGCTAAAAACTACAGTGCCCAGCTCTCTGAGAGAATTACTTTACTATTTTTTACAAATAAAACAATATATGTGTAAACTGTATTTAATAGAATTTAGTGTGCTTGGGATTGAGTGACACAAGTATTTACACACGCATTGTTGGTTTTTGTCCTTTCATGGGATTTGTTGGCATAAGAAAAACATAGAATGACACTAGCCTTATTTTTGAAAGATTATCATACACTCCCCCCTCCTCGTCAGTCTGTCTCACCCTCCCACCCATCTTGATAGAGGCATCATGTAAACACTCTTCCTCGTATTTTTTTTGCTGCACCAGGTTCAGCAAAGCAATTGAGAATCTTCAGCATTTCACTCTGGCTGCTGATCCATCCTTCAGACACTTCCAGCTGGATGTCTCCAAAGAACTCAAACTCCTGACAGAGTTGAACTTCATCCAGGGTGAGAAGGGGAGTGATGGGAGAAAGAGGGAGGAAGGGAAAGGGTGGGGTTGGAGATAGTGGAAGGGAACACGATAAGGAAGGAAGGAAGGAAGGAAGGAAGGAAGGAAAGAAGGAAGGAGGAGAAGAAGAAGAAGAAGAAAGTCACATTTTGATAACTTTCTTTTCTCCCTTATACTGATGAACCAGAGATGCCATGAAAAATAGTAAGTGAATGTTACAAGAAGTGAAGGTGGTAGTACAACTCCTACATTAAAACCATTTTTGTCACAGCTCCGCTGGCTCCAGTGATTGATACCCAGCGTACCCTGGCCTATGACCAGCTCTTCCTGTGCTGGCGACTGCCCCAAGACTCTGCACCCGCCTGGCACTTCTCCGTCGAGTATCGCCGTCGGGGTGTGGTACCAGGAGGAGCGGGTCGAGGCGGGATCAGAGGAGGACTGTCCGCCGCCCGCTGGGGCTGGCAGCGAATGGATGAAGTGAGTGGGACCAGCGCTGTGATTGACAGGTTGGAGATGGACAGCGTGTACGTGCTACGGGTTAGAGGCTGCAACAAGGCGGGCTACGGGGAGTATAGCGAGGAGGTGTACCTGCACACCCCGCCAGCACCAGGTGAGAGTGCACACAGAACTTTTGGGTCGTCCTCATTAACAGATAAACAGAGAGATCTTGATTTTGCCACAGGGAAACTGCACCCAATAAGTGATACTGTGGAATTTGAGGGCAATATAACAAAGTTAGGGAGATCTTTAAAAAAAAAATTGATCAACTAAGATTGTAGAGTTTCTGAGGTTTATGAGGGCAGTGATCACAAAAATGCACAATCATTGCACCCCAACAGAAATCCCCTCATCAAAACATTCTCCATCTGGAGGCAAACCGTGGTGGATGAACATGAGGTAACTCATAACAAGTAATCGTCAATCACAGTACAACAGTTAACATCACAGTACAATTGGACATCTGAGGCATCAAATAATTTTTGTCTGCATGGATTGAAACAGTTGACAATCCCACAGCGTGCCTCTCCTGTGCACATTATATGGCTAAATGCATTTAGATCAGACTGTCGACTGTAAAAAGGTTGTCAAAGTTGGTCTGTAAAATGCAATGGACGATTACAATAGACAATTTGGGTAATCACTTTTACAGTTTGACTCCTTCCAAACAAGTTTGGCAAACCTGTGGGTATTATTTAAAACATGTATGATTGTTTCTCGCCTCCTTGGACTTCTTTTTAGCAATGCCAGTGCATTCCCAGATCTCAGCAATTAAATTTGTGATTACAATATTATTTTTACGAAGAGGAAAGAAGGCCAACACTGTTAAAATAAGACCTAGCAGTAAACTGGGATTATACTTTAGCTTGCTCTGTGTTGAAGAAGAGGAAGTCAGAAGGATCATCGCCCACCTGCATAAAGTGTCCCAAATGGGTCTCTTTTATACATTTATTTTAGTCTATCTTTTACCCAACTATGCAAGTCAGCTTACTATTTTTGGTTAATGACTTAATGCCATTTAAACCAGTGACAAGTGTATGACAGCTACAAAAAAAATCTCATTATATCCACACAGCAAGCTGTAGTCGCTGTCACCAAGGAGCCATTCATCTCTTCACACCTACTATTATTTAAAAAGCATATGGGATGGTTACCATGATGAGCAGTTAATAATGCATTCTCTTTCTTATCTGCCCATTCCCATCTTCTTCTTTTTTTCTCCAATTTTTCTCCACCACTTTTATCACATCCTCACTTTCTTACTTCATCTTTCTCTCGTGTATTATTTCCATTTCACAGCTTTGTACTTGTCATCTCCTTCTGTGTTCCTTCCACGCTGCTAACCATCATGCCTCCTACGAAACGTAAGAAGTACATTCATATCTCTTGACCACCTCTCTGTACCCCCATACTCATCTCCTCTTTCTCTTTGTGGTCATCCCAAGCATCCTCTGTTCTTCCACCCCCATCTAGACATCCACTCACCCCTCTGCCACCCACTCTACCTCCTAAAACGAGATCTGTCTGAGCGCTGATGAGGTTTGCAGTTTGTTAAGACGTGAGGCTTAACAACATGGATCGGATTCAGATCCAGGGCTTTTAAATGGTCGAGTTGAGTGATTGGTGAATTCCTTGTGTCCCTGTAGGCAGTTTTTCCTTCTTGCTATTGTGTATGTTCCCTCTGTAAATTGTGGAAAAATCTGCACTCCCCACAGCCACAGCATTTTTGTGATACCTTTTGTATTGTACTCCCTGAGTCATCAATTTATAGATGAGTGTCCAGTGCTGCTGGGAGGAGGTGCATGCCTGCTCTCTGTTCCTCTCCCCCTAGTTTCTCCTCTCAACTGCTTCGTATTCTCCTAATTTTTCTTCTCCTTGCTGCTTTCTGACTGTAAATGTTTACCACTATCCCTCTGTCGCCTCCCAAACTTCTCCTGCTGCTACTAAAACCCCTATATGTACCCCTATATATATACTGAATGCACTTGTCTCTTTGTCCTCCCTCTCCCCTCATGTCTACTTCTTCTCCCCTCTCTGTTTTCCCCTCCCTTTCCTTTTCTCTGCCATGTCCTCTCTCCCCGTCTCCTCTCAGTGCTCAACTTCTACCTGGACTCTCGCTGGGGTCTTCATGCCGACCGGCTGGTGGTCAGTAAAGAGCAGCGCTGTGCTCGCAGCGTCCCTGGTCTCTCCCTGCTGCAGGCCGCTGACCACGCCCTCACTTCCTGTCACTTGACCTCAGACCTTTTGGTGGGGGATGTGGCTATTACACAGGGACGGCACTACTGGGCATGCTCAGTGGAGCCTGGATCTTACCTTGTGAAGGTAAGCAAATGCTAGTTGTACATTCTACATATTTTATGTACTGAATACTACATACTATTAGTGCATACTGCCCAGTATGTGGAATGCAGTATGTGGAAGGTAATGATTAATATTTGCAATATTTACTGCTTGTGTCATGTAAATATGCATTGAATATATATTATATATATTTATTATAATTATATACGTATAATAGGAAAGTAGAGACCTAGATCAATCGGTCAGGTGAAGGATAAATGTTTAGTTAATAACAAATTGACTTCTTTTTTTCTTTTTGGAACAGGTGGGAGTTGGTCTGGAATCCAAACTGCAGGAGTGGTTTCACCTTCCACAAGACATGGCCAGTCCCCGGTAAGTAGCTCGTAGTAGTAGTAAAGATACTTTACTCCAGTGTTTCTATTTCTGCATACATTTCAGGGAGAAATACTCTTTTTTTCTTTTTACTCTTCTACATTTGTTTGATAGCTCTACAAGCTTGGACAAGGTTAAAAAACAGGCAGGTACCAAGTCAAGTGACTGTAGGAAAAGGAGTTATTGCAGGGCTACTCTGGATCAACAGAAGTACATTTCCAGGATAAAGCCTGACATCCGGTGTGTGAGCCATGCCGGCGATACACTGTAAGAGCAAATTACGTTTGACCATGTATCCAGCTAATTTAAATAGCTCACCCACGTCACTGTTTTGTGTGAACATTTAACTTCATTTAATATTGTATGTGGCGTTTTCTTTTTCGGGTGCAAATGTTCCACCAAAACAAATTCCTTCCCGAGACCATTTTGCAGAGCCAGCATAGCTGTGTCCAGAACTTAGCGCTGCCTAAGATGATGGTGATTGGTTTAAAGAAATGCTAACTACCCACAGAGTTTTTTTTTTTCCTATCCCAGAATGTGTGGTGTAGCCAGACCTTACTCCACAGGACTGTGGAGATAGGTCTGGCAATGCGAGACTATTGGAGGGCAGTAGGGAGAGGCTGGATGAGGGAGTGAGGTGAATAGGACAGACAAAAAGTCAGAGGGCATCTGGTGGACTGGAAAAGAATAGCAATGAATGGGTATGAGGAAGTGGAAATATTGTCACAACCCCTCAGATTTATATTGTGGCCCTTTGGAAGGGAGCCTGACCTCCAGGTTATGATCATCCATAATAATTGTTTGTTTTTTTAAGAAGAAACTTTATTATTCGTCATATACAATGTACAGTACAATGTAGTGAAATACAATCTGCATTCAACCAATCCTAAGCTTACATCATCATTTATTCAAACTGTGCTCTCTCTCTCCAGCTACGACCCAGACAGCGGCCATGACAGCGGAGCAGAGGATGCTCTGGACTCTGCTCCACCATTCTGCTTCCTCACAATGGGGATGGGTAAGATCTACCTCCCCCAGCACAACCACCACCACAGTAGCCATGGGAACGGTATCCGAGACCCCATCACCAACGGCCCCTCCTCACCCACAGGCCACACCTACCCACTGCCACCCCGACTCGGAGTGTGCCTTGACTTTGAGAAGGGTCGTGTCACTTTCTATGATGCCCACTCTCTGCGGCCTTTATGGGAAGGTCATGTGGATTGCTCTGGCCCCGTGTGCCCGGCGTTCTGTTTCATTGGTGGCGGGGCTCTGCAGCTGCAGGAGCTGGTAGCCAATCGCAATGCAGATCAGACTCCGGTCAGAAGGGTAACCATCCAACCCCGTGTCTCTAATTGAAATAACAACTGACGGCTGATCTAAGCTCATATGGTAATTTGGAATGTAATTGGTAATTGTGAAGTATTTACTCAGCTAGAGCGAAAAGTTAGACATCTCAGCGATTTTGTTTTGTATTTAATTTTCTTTGTATAAGAAAATGTTTCTATAGCAACGGATATGCAATGTAATTAAGTTTCTTACATTTTTGTTACGTGCAGTTTTGCAAGAGTTAAAGCTTAAGTAGTGTTTGGTATATCCAGCACTTAATAAGTAATTCTATCTTTAATGCTTGCACTTGTAGCCAGGCTATATTGCATTTATAAAGCTAATGTAGATACAGCAGCACACAATGTCGTCCTTCCTGTAGAAGCTTTTACTCAGCTATTTCATGTCCTTAATGTTAAAAGCTTAGCAACTCTTATATTTTAGAGATATGAACACTATGAGAGAAAAAAAGGCCTCAATTATTTTATTGCATCTATAACTAAACTTGTGTTTAACCAGACAGATTTCTTTACTGTCGTTCGCCCATTACGATCCCAACCAAAGTTATTGTTTTTCTGGGATGTAAATGTGGTAAATTAGAGATAGAGTGGAACAATGAGGCAGTACTGTAATTAGAAGCTCCAATTATACCTCTGCTGCACAGCTAATCACTAGTTTCCGCGGTTCTGTTTGTGCATTGCTGTTTTGTATTTCAAATACATGAGTCTGATGTGTGTGTGTGTGTGTGTATGCATGTATAGTATGTGTGTTTGCTTCTCTTTGCGCATGGGTGCGTGTGTGGTTTGACTGATAACAGCATTGATTCATTAGCTGACGGTAAAAAAAATGTTTTGTTTCACAAACAATACTTTAGATTTTTTTTAAACCTTGCTTGATTGTAAATTAATGAGCAGTGCTTCTTATGAAACAATTAGCAGATTAAATCCATGTAAACTTCACCTGCTGGCAGAATATTTGCAAAAGAAAATGGATTAAAGAAATAAACACTAAATAAATGCAAATTGTTTAAATTACTAAATCACTTTCTGTTTCCTTTTGTTGTCGTTATTGTTCAATTCGAATTCTGCTCCATCCAGTTTTAAAACCATTCATTCAATTATGCTTCTCTGAGAGAAATCTTTACTGTTGTTTCACCACTAGGGTGCAGCAAGACATAGAACACCAGAGATAGCCCCAACCTCATTTTAACACACCGCAGAAATTGTAATGGTCAGAATATTTTCAGTTGAAAAGATGAATAATAGGACCCATAGCTAATGAAATATTGGCAAACAGAGGTATTGAAATGTGCTGTTAAAAATTGGAAACTGGAAAAATTGGCATCATTTTCCAAAAATCCTCCTAAAACCTACAGATTTACTTTTATGAATGTATTAATTTTATGGATATCACCTGCCTTTTTGTTTTTATGTTTCCAATTACCAGTTTCTGGCTTTACCAGTTTACTCTTTTGAAAGGTACGCTATATGATATACAAAGTGCTATGAGACAATAATATTGAGAAAAGGGGGAGAATTTTAAATTATTGATGATTAAAAAAAAAAGAAAACTAGAACCACATGCATTGTCACACTTTGACTGATTGTTACTGATAGCCATGATAATAAATTACTCGTATAGCAGCACACAAACCTTTGCACATGTTGGTCGATCTGACAATCATCATAAAGTAAAACTACACTAAATTCATGCCAAGTTTTAAACTCTACAGAACAGCATTTCTTGCCAAATGATCTCTTTTATGTATGCATGGGTTTATGTGTATGAATTGCCATGAATCAAACTTTATTGTTTACACAAATGCAATAAAAAAGTTCACATAATAACATACAATACAGTACTTGCCCTTTAGTCCTACATGGCCTCTGACATACCGAATATAACGTATATAAGTTTAGTTTTAAGTGCACTTATTGACTAATGACAATTTGAAATTGAAATCAGACTTGTGCCTGACTAAGATATTTTTGCTCAATGAAACACCTTGGCTAAGAATAATGAATAGTGATGACCATCTGCTTATGATAGAGCTATTAACACCTCACATGTGTAGGTACTTAGCATTCCTTATGTAAATGTAATGTAAATCACTGGCATTTACCTTTTTTATGCGCTTCAATATGAAAATCCACATGTGTGTTTAATTGGACCAACATTCAAGGGGAAACTGTAGGGGGATTTGGGTTTGCCTCAACCACAAAGGGAAAATAAAAATGTAGAAAAAAAAGAGAATAGAGAAAAAGAAATTATGAAGCACACAGCCTTGACACAAGCCAAAGTTCTTTTTTAACGTTCTAATACACACAGATAAAAATACTGCCTCCAAAGGGAGGTTTAGCTCTGATCCCCCATGATATAGAAGAAGTGGAATGTACTGTAAAGCATGAATACATCACGGCACAGCCCTCCACCCACCCCCTTGTGCTTGCTGCACCTCTCTTCTTTAGTCCAAATCTGTAACAGATTGGGTTTAGTCTGACTGGAGGTATGCAGCCACAACACCACATGTAGGGGTCTGCATAATCCCTCCACTGAGTATTAAGCACACAGCATGGGCATTCTTTTAAAGACCTGGCAGGAATTACCAATACCTAATCTCCATGATCATCATTTAGTATAGTTCAATGGGAGAGGATGGGGGTAGGGAATCATCTGAACTTATGAAGGATCTAAGAGCTATACACAATCTGTGAAAGACAGTGTGCGGTGCCATCTGGCGAACACATAGGACAGAGTCTATTGGAATCCGCTAACCCAACTGTATTAAACAACATGAAGCTAAACCACATGCTCAAAAGACCTGATTTGTTTGTTGAACCAGCTATGTGGTTTCTATAGCCTAAAGTGGAATACGTTGTTTATGGGGAACCTGCTTAAAACTATTTAGCTGAGTCAAAACCATTATCGAGGATCTCTGCGAAGGAGGCCTACAGAAGAAATTAAGTAGGCAGTGTGTGTGTGTTTCTGCTGCAAGATCACTTTCTGACAGCAGCTACCTACATGTTATAGCTGTGGACTTTTTATTTGATTGAAGAAGTAGATTAAATATTCATCTTCATAAGCACAAAACTCTACATTACAAGAACAAGAGGTGACGACTCTTAATTTCTTCCTCTCCATGTGTAACAGGTTATTTGCTGGAGGGATTGAATCACACTTGCGTCATTCATTTCTTTTACTCAGTTTGCTCTGCCTCTAAATTTAATAACATTGCCATGACATTATTCTTCCAGACGTGGCCACTGCAGAAACATTTATATTTCTTTTTCTCGTCCATCCATCCACCCATGAGACTAAACAGCAATATACAACTTCCTGCTTTTATCACATTGATAATCTATAGAGGTAGAAGGAAAAAAATCAATCAGCTAAATGTTGGCTAAGAGGATTTGAGGGGCATAGCGGGGCCATCTTCCCTCACTATAATAAATGAAGGGTGACAGTAATGCTAGACAGAGCCCATATGGTCACATACTGTAACCTAGTGCACTGCAAGAAGACACAGAGCTAATTCAGTTTAACATTTACACTCCAGTGGCATATCCTCCTGTATTACATTCTGTACTGCACTTTGTTTTCTCTGTTTATTGATGCAGTGAATAATATGCAATGCTTGTGTAGTTTATTGCATACATCAAACTGCATATAGTGCACAATTGGACAATTAGATTGCCCTGTGACATCAAACGCTACAGTACATTACAGGAATAGTTCGACGTTTGAGGAAATACACTTATTTGCTTTCTTGCTAAGAGTTAGATGAGAAGATTGATGCCACTCTCATGTTTGTTCATTAACAATTTGTAAAAAGTACAAGTTGTGTGCCAAACTATTCCACTGCTCCTGGCTGTTTCCCGTTTTTATGCTAAGCTAACCTTCTGCTGGCTGTAAAGCTTCGTATTTACCAAACGGATATGAAAGTGCAAGATATATTAGATATTTCCCTCAGGAGATGGTAGAGACAAAAACAGAGCTAAAAGAGAGTGAATATTGGACTTAAATCCATCTGGTAGCCAGAATCACGACTCCAAACGAATGATAATGCCTCTCTGTAACTGCTGGATGTGTAAATAAGCAACTGATAACTAACAGGTTGGCCATATCAACATATAAGGTCATAATATGTTGATGTTGTTTTCCCTCCAAGTGGCCCAAAACATTGTTATTGCAGGTTCAAGTACAGTCTAAAATGTGGGGATCCTATTCTTTATAAACAATTTCATTCTGAACCCAAAGTAGGTTTGAACCATTAAAATCTGTCTTTTGGATCACAAGTGTGAAATGGACCAAACTATATTACATAGCTTTTGGCCCTAAAGTGTAACTTTAAGGCTGGCATAACTTCAGATATACTATATGTCTTTACACTCTGCCTGTAACTAGGATTATATTGTTTCTATAAAACCAAGGTGTGGAATAGGATTTTAGCGAGACTAATGATACAACATTCTTTGTAACAAATGGCGTGGGCAGGTGTGGGACCATTGCATGTGTGGTTAGAAACCATGATTTTTGATTGAGCTTTATGTACTATGACATGTCAATTCAGCGTGTCAGTCTGTCAGTCCGTACGCAGCATATTTTGAGTGGTTTTCCACCGTGGTCAAACATGCTGAGTCGGACCTCAATAGCCCCTGCACAGTTAAAATTCCAGGTCTCTGAAAAGTGAAAGGCAAGTCAACTCAGTATGTCAACAGGGGATCTGTAAACCACACGTTTCCTGGACGGCTCTGTCAGGACCAGCTGTGCATACATCATAGCCTGCATGATCTGTGTGTACAGTTAAAGAAAGAAATAAAAGACAGACGGGATAGACAGAAATAAAGAAAGCAACAGACAGAAAAAGAGACAGACGTGTAACAACAGACGTACACAGAATATGAGGCGGAGGAGGGGGAGTTGGTATTTGATCGGTGTAAAGAGAAAAACAGTCTGACCATCTCTCTGAAGTCTGACAACTCCACAGTCCTATCTGTTACCATATCAATACTTCACAAAAGCCCCACCCTGGCCTCATCACCTTCCAGATGCTCCCCAGTGGAGAGGTGAAAGGTTGGCAGGTGCCTGGGGGAGCAGCAGGGAGCCTCAGGGTCAGATTTCTGAGAGGTCAAGCAGACTTTGGGTTGAACGAGCGGGGCAGCGATGGCAGGGTCCGCCGGGGGGACAATAGGTCTCGTATCCAGAGCAGGAGATAGACAGGACCACAGAGCAGCAGTCTAACCCAATCAACTTCATTTACGAGCACTGACAGCCACGCCTGTCTGAGGCGGCCACAATCAGCTTTTACGGTATTACCCACTGCCCACCACAAATCCATAATCCTTGACCTTTTGCATTTCCAACATAAAGTCAATGACAGTCACGAATGGCATCAACAAATGTACATTGCATTTGTGTAATTTCAACTCCAAAACTGATCTTTAATTGCATCCTTCAAGTGGTGATTATTGATTACATACTGCACAATAATTTGGATTGTTTCAATGCAAACTGCACTTTTTTTGTAATTAGTCTGTAGAATCAATTGATAGCATATTGATGTGTCCCTGAATGACTGAACCCACGTGATTTCTCTGATCATGCAAAGCAACATGACTTTAGCCCTGAACGGCGGACTTAATCTGGTAGAGCAAGAAAGGACATTGTCTGTATAATGAGAGACTAAAGGCAATATGTTGTATGCGGGCAGTGATGCTCGCATCCATCGACTGGACTAAATGAGTTTTTGTGTGGGACTTTATGTTCAGTTTGGCGTGTTTGGCTATCTAATGTATGCCCCAGTTTCTCCGGAGCCCCTTCATTACATCAGTGAAATGAGGCGATAAAGTTTGCAATGTCTGCCCTGAAATCAATGTGGTACTGGCAAGAGATATGCTGTCTTCCTGATAGTTTACAGCTCTATACGGCTCGCAATCAGATTCACAGTAGCTACTTCTCCCTAACACCTGTGTGCAACACATCTACCAAAGGAAAAAGATGTAGTGAGTAGATAAAACTACCGGACAGAATTCCCCTCTTTCTCCCATTACGATCCATTATGTAAACACAAGATGAAGTCAGTTTGTTCTAGTCTAGACATGTAGCCCTACATCATTCGCCCCTTGCTGAGTACACAGCCCTGACCCACATTAATACATTTATAATCAATACCTCCCCAGGTCCCGCGAGCAGACTTGCCTATGAGATGTTGAAGGAAATTGTGCAGTCCAATTTAAAATTGCCAAGGGGGAACTTTCATAACCATGTGCCAATTAGTTCCACTGTCAATAATGGCAATGCTAAAGGACATTGTGTTCTAGGGTGAGAGGAGAGGATAGATAGAGGGAGGAGGGAGACATCATCAAGCTTATGCCCGTTGTTCATTGTTAATGGCTGTTACACTGACAAGAAGCATTTGATCAGACACACACACATATTGTGGGCCGAGGACGTGGTTGAGGGGGTTGTATTATGGGGCAGAATTACACAACCCATGAAGATAATAAGTAATGACGTCTTATAAAGGTCAACAAACAAAGCAGTAGTGGGACAAACACAGGCCGTGTGATGAGATTTATTAGGACAGCATTGAGAGCGTGGAGAGAGAGAAGAGGGGATGGGTGTGCATTCCTCTGTTGTTTCACTGCGGCCGTCACAGCAGCAGCTGAAACAGGTGCGTGTCTTTACTGGGAGCACCGAGGGCAAGACAAGTGCTATTCTCACATGGTTCAGAGTGGTCACACTTGACCACACTCTGACCTTACACCCACTTGAGTAGCCCAAGACTTCATGAAGTAGGCCCTAAGTAGCGCAGGGGTCTCACAACTATTATCTCAGCTATTTCAAACAGACTCTCCCTGTTCATAAACGATCTTGGCTCAAGGATATTTATGAGCAGTGTGCTTATCAATGTCAAAACTTTTAGCAGCTCTGCTTTGAATTGGGACCCCTGATGAGCGGTATCACGGGGTTCTCCACCCTGATGCATCTATTGTGATTTGTGGTCACCTCACCTGTCTGAGGAGCCTCCTGCAAAGTCATCCCACAAACTCTACTTCGCTCAATATGGTCTTTCCGGGCACAAAAGGAATCTGCGAGGGGCAGGTGACATTTTAAGTTGGAAGTACAACAGAGTATTGAGAAGAACTACTCTCGTTCAAAAGAGACAACACAAACCTAACACTTGATTGGGAGAATGAACAACTTGTTGGGCTATCACAAAGCTTGCGACATGAGACTGTCAGACTTAAGGCCATTTTATAGTCGTGCGTAAAATCGACGGCGTAGCCGCGCAGACCCTTCTGCGTCTACGCCGGACCCTACGCTGTAGTCTGACACGCACCTCTCGAAAAATGTAACTACACGTCGCAGCGGTGCCAGTCGCGCCGGCGCACGTCGCTCGGCTGTGGCTTGGTAGCGTTGCATTTCCCCCAGCTCATTTCCTGGTTCTCCTTCTCCATAAACAACGTGAAATCAAGGAGAGGATTAACTTTTCCTGCTACAGATTTCCCACCTTGGTCAGAAAAAACAGGGGAGACACTGTGTTTTACTATGCCTCTAGAGTCGGTACTTGCTCCAAAGCTAATTGCCGTCACTCTCCCACTTCTCCCTTGCTGTATCACCCACTCCCCACACACACACATGCCGGCTCAACGCACACACCAGCGCACAAGTATTAACATCAGGCCACTTATGTAGGCTACGGCGAGAGCTCTGCGTGGAGCCTCCGTTTTACTAAAGGCCGTTTTACAACTGTAAAACGGCCTTTAGAGATATTTTGCGGATTTAAATCCAGCTTTGTGCCATGGCAGTGTGTTTAGATAAACAATGTTTGGCTTCCCTAAGTGTCAGCAGTGCACGGATCTCCTGGCAGAGCAGTGGAGGTGTGACAAGATCCACCGGATGACGCAAAGCGCGTCACGGAGGTCTGCCGAAATCCTCGTTGTACGTAATCTTGCAGATCTCAGCAGAGCTCTGCACCACCATGCACGGGCGCCACGGAGAAAAGCCAAACACTGTTCATCTAAACACACTGCCTACATAAAGATTACACAGAGCTGGATTGAAATCGGCAAAGCATCCCTTTATGTCACAAAAATCGACACTTGGACTTGATTTATTTCAGACTTGACTTGAGACAAGCAAAGACAATCAAGTCTTAAGTTTTGTTGTCTTAAAGCAGACAGCGGCAGGCAGACCTGGCATAGCTACACATCATGCTTGGTGGCCCAATGGTTAGTACTGTGGCCTCACAGCAAGAAGGTTCTGGGTTCAAATCCAGGTCATTCCAGGCCTTTCTGTGTGGAGTTTGCATGTTCTCCCGATGTTTGCGTGGGTTTCCTCCGGGTGCTCCGGTTTCCCCCACCATCAAAAACACCTTGATCAAGGCACCGGCTCAGATCTGGAGTTGGTCCCTGGGCGCTGTGATTGGCTGCCCACTGCTCCCTTGAGGGATGGGTTAAATGCAGAGAATGAATTTCGCTACCTGTATGTGACAATAAAGTACCTTTACCATCCTGCACAATAATGCAAGACGGGCGTATTTAATAATGAATAGACTAGTCTCGTATTGCCAGACCTTCCTCAACATAGCTGCGGGGGAGGGTCTGGCTAGTCCACACAGCATTCCGGGATGGGAGAGGAACGTGCTCTGGTTTATTGTCATGGCTTTAAACCAATAGTTTTAGTTGTGCAGATAGTCTTGCTAGCTGTCTCGATTTACCCTGCAGAGATCTGATGAGCTGTCAACAATAGTCCTCAAAAAATGACCGGAGTTTAAAATTCCAACACAAAGAAAGCATAAGGTAACGGACATCTAGCCGAAAAGAAGGACATATGGCGGAATTTCCAGCGGCAAGGGAGCAATCCCGGAGTGGAAGGTGGTGGATATAGACTATGAATAGACTAATATTAGGCATATGCATTCTCAACTATGTAGAAAGGCACTTTTACGTAACACAGCTTTCAAGGAAAATCTTCAAATGCTGCGTTATTCTCATGTTCAGCATTCAGAGAACTTTTTCATGATATTGATAGTTAATATAATTGTGATAGCTGTTTTCTCTTGCAATATAATACTCTTTACTTCTGGTGTATTGTCTACATTATTAATCCCTCATTGGGGAAATAAAAATGTTACACTCAGTTGTTATTATTCATTAGATACATAGGCACGAAATACATGCACACACAAAACCTATACTCATGCATTAGATGTGGAGCCTGCCACATTAGTTGTCTGTTTTTGAAGACCATGTGAAGTTAAAACAGGTCGTTTAAACAATTATGCCCGACAAAATAAAGGCTTTAAACACTTTTCTCCTTTCTCAGTTCAAGAAAGAAATATTCTTAGGTTGAGACTTGTTTGACAAGAGGTGAGATATGACACAGACTTGTGTCGCTTGACTTGAATTGGACTTGACCCAGTTTCTTCAAATTTTCCAACTAGAAAATCATGGGATTTCATTTTGACTTTCCATCAGTTCAAAGAAATTTTGACATGGTCTAGGAGTTTTGAAAGATTGCCTTGTCACTTAAACCCCTCCACATATTTTTCTGATTTGTCTGGCATTTAGCTGCCAGGTTCAGTCGATTTTATTTTTTTCCAGACCAAAATTTCATAGCAAAATCTGAGCTTTAAAGATTTCAGGTGGTTTGACACAGGCTCACCTCTCCTCTCCGTGCTTGGGGTATCGGGACAAATATCAATTCTAGCTCTACCACCAGCGATATTACTGGAAAGTGGACATCGTGACGCAGTTTTAGTCATTCTTTCCTTCATCCACAGACACACAGAGACACACACAGAACACACACACACACACACACACACACACACACACACACATACACACACACAGAGACACGCACACACACACACGGTCTCCAGTTTAGGAAACAGAGGGTTCCTGTTTTTGAGTCCAAGCTCTATTGTTATCTTAAACAGCCTCTTTCTCTCCCTCTCTAATTTTCTCTGCCTCCCCAGCTCTTGCTTCACACACTTGAGATATTACACAATTATTATCTAGCCAAATCTGGATCCCTATATAGCTTTTTAGTAGTACAAATTCTTATCTGGACCTTTCACGCGACTATTATTGACAAAGCCAGAGAGATAGAGTCAACACAACTCACCATTACCACTTTTCCTGTTTTATCTGTGCCTCTTATCTTTATTCTGTGGATGGAGTCACAGTGACTTTTATTTCTGCACTTGAGGATCAAGTATCTCCTCTTCCATCGCTATCCCATCAGCCTACGCTGCAATACTCACTCCCCATTGTGGGAACTGAGGTGCTGCATGCAGTCTATTGCGCAGTTGAAGGTGTTAGGGGGATTGAAGGAAAGTCTGGATAAGGAACAGCTGGATTTAATGCACCATTAAGGTCATTGGTTGTTCAAGCTGCACCTGCAAATCCCCTGATTTCGACCCCCTGTCTAAACCTCTCTCCCCTGTCTGCTCCCTCCTCTCCTCTTTTCTCTGTTGCCCTCTCCTCTTTCGTCCACATACTCAGTCACCCTTTCTTTTCATTCCTGGCCCTCTCAGCTTTCTCGCTCTTGCCCTGTCAGCTATGAAACCCCCCTTCCCTCTTTTTTGGTTCTTCTAACTGCTGCCGTTGCTTCACCCCTCTCTCACTCTGGTTCCCTATACATCCCCGTCTCATTTTCTGTCTCACTCTGCATGTCCCCTTCCCTCTCCCTTTCTTTCTCTATCTTTGTGTCTCTCTCTCTCATTCTCTCAGTTTGAATGCCCCTCCTGCTCACAGGCTGTTGTGTTGTGTCTGCCAGGCCTTCTCGGATAGAGCACAGGTTTCCTGAGTACTGGAACGGAACAGGAGCTGGCAGGGAGATACACTGAGAAAAGCCAGATCGACTGTTCCCACTGAGCATCACACACACTCACACTGCTGCTCATACCGATGCCACACAGCCAGGACACAGCACACGCTATGATGTATGTAATGATGCAGCATGTCATGGATAATCCCACCTGGATTCACTTTATTCTATCGATGCAGTGAAGTAACCTGACCCTCACAGTCTGATATCGTATAACATCTTGTTAAGTGCAGCAAGTATCCCCAGGCTGTGTTGAGTTGCATCAAAACAGGGTCCAATTCAAATTATTATTTAATTTCATTCTGAAGGTCTGAGTCTCTAGCTTTTAATTTTCCACTATATTTCTTATAGAGACAACTTTGAATATAGTCATTAGGTTATTATTGGATTGACAGAAAATTCTGTGACCACAATTTTGATAATTAATTAATAATTTACGTAATTTAAATAGCAAAAGTATGCCAAACATTTATTGGTTTCAACTTCTAAAATGTTAGGATCTGCTGTTTTTCTCTAAATTAATATATTTGTGTTGAAATGTAAGATGTTACCTTGGGAAGTGGGAAATTGTCTGCGATTTTACAGATTCAATTATTAAATAATTAAAATCTTAATAAAACATAGTCAGCATATCAATCAATAATAGATATAATCATGAGTTGCAGCTTCTTGTAAAGGAAATTTAAATGCAATACACACTGGCAAACATTAAGGCCATAGTATCATAGCTAGTTATACGCATATTCCTCGAACTACATTGCAGACTTGGAAAGATAAATGTTTATTATTAACAAACAGCAAACAGACATAAACCCTGATTATCTTCCAGTCTTGCATATACCAGTCTCCATAAACAGAAGAAACAGGCTTCACCGCTCTGGCAGACATGCAGATTGTCACTTACACTATTAACACTGGTGCAGACAAACATAAACATCACCGTCCTAAGAATAACTCTCCATTTTCCCCCAAAGAATGATGTTTATTTCTCAGTGGCTCTTTGGTGCGTCCCTTTCTCCAGCTAACTGAATGATGTTTACATCTCCCACTCCTCCTGATTTCACCCTGGAGAGGTCTGAGCCCTCTGCACCTGGACAGTTCACCGCCCTGAATGAACAGACGTGCCCCAGCGCACCTAAAGACACTGAGGTCAGACAACAGTGTGCTCCCTGAGGCCCCTAATGAAATGGTTGTTGGATTCCCCGCTTTGGAATAACATTAGTATTTATGGATAGCGTTCAGCTAGTACTAATGGTAAACTAATTTTCAAAATGGCTTTTCTAAATTAAGAGGATGGCACAGAGAAACAGTTAAAGGTCTAATGTGTGTTAAAAGCCTGACTGGGGGCCTCATTATAGACTCAGTTGAAACAAATTGTTTTCTGTCTCTCAGCTGACAGGGTGCTGGTGTTGTTAATGCATCAGACAACAGTCTACGGCAACGTTTTAATGAAAAACATAGACAGCGGCAACCTTTGAGATTTATTGAGTAATAGGCCTAAGTATAATGAGGGAATGTAGTAATTAATCTTTCTGACCACTGTCTTCTCACTCCTCATACAAATAGTGGGTGATTACTACAACAAAACAGGACATCTAGAATATAGTGTGGCAACAATAGTAACAATATACATCATTAAATATGTAGATAGATAAATAGTTAAGGGTTTGCATGCAAAATAGTAGGCTAATTATCAAAATGTTTTAAAACTTAAAAAAGAGTTATCTAGTTATGTCTTCAATAGAGCACAACAGATTGTTGAGATTTGAGGTGTAAATCTTAATAATGATTAAATATTCAAACTTTAATAAAACTTGTTTTTGCTTGTGAATAATGAATTCTGCGATTTGTATGAAATTTAAAAGAAAATGAACAAATAAATATGTTATCTTTTTTCATATTGTTTTTAATTTCAGGGAGTGTCATCGCAATTTCGTTGTATTGTTGTCTTGCACAGCAGTATAATGACAATAAAGTTCGTATCTCACATCTTACCTGATCAATAATTCAGTAGATTTGTTGGAATTTTTGAAGCAACACAGCAGTGACTGCATTTCCCATAAGGCGTGACGGTTACGTCATAACTCTGCGCAGAGCTGAGGTGGCGTTTGAAAGGAGGTAAACACATCGGATTATTTCTTCTAAAACTTATCATTGAACGAAATGCTATTTAAACGAATAAATAATTCCCTTTAGTTGGCTGTGTATGACCACGTATTCCTGTTGCCTACCTGCTGTTTGTCTTCCTCGTGTGTTGTAGCTACATAACGTTAGCTAAGACGATGCTACTTTGGTGTGCTAAAGCTAAGCTAACGTTCTGGATGAATAAATAGCCTTTTAACCGTTCGTTTCTCTTTCAGGTTGTTTCCCAGCTCCTCACCTGAAATCCTCGCGGCAGTTCTCATCATGACAAAACTTGTGGAGTGGCTGTTCGGTGTGTCGGTGGTGGGCGCAGCCTGGGCTTTGGTCTCTTTCGACCTGTTGGACCTGAGCCTGCCGCAGACTTACAGAGAGGTCGCCTGGCCGATGCCTCTGTACCTGCTGGTTTCATTTGGCTGCTACTCCCTGGCCACGGTGGGATACAGGGTGGCCACCTTTAATGACTGCGACGAGGCGGCAAAAGAGCTGCAGGGGCAGATAAAAGAAGCCAAAGAGGACTTAAGGAAAAAGGGATTAAAGATGTAGAATTTGAGATGGACTAATGGAGGAACTTTTGAGAGACAGAAAGGGACGCACGGACAACTTTCACACACAACCTGTCTGACTCCCTCTTTTTTTGTTTCCAGCAGACATGATCTGAACATCAGTTATGACTCTTTATGCAGCATAGTTTGTTTTGTGTTATTTAGTGTCATCTCTTTCAAATAAGACATAGATCAAATGTGCTTCAGGAAATTAGAAATTAACGGCAAGTGATTTCAGGGTTACTCATAAGTGACAACACAGCAGTTTGACTTTTTTTTTATTATTATTATTCTCACCATTTAAAGACCTCTTTTATGAAGTAACTTAATGACATTTAACAACACCAGTTTCAGTTTGAATCATTTTGTAACAGGTGGTTTAACTGATTAGCACACCTCAAACCAGATAAAAGAAAGGAGCTAAACCGTGAACAAACATGGTGCTGTCTTTGGATGCGAACGGCACACAATTAAATCCCCCTGAAAACTACTGCTCTGCTAAATTATCATCTGTAACAAGTTGCCGATGACTGAAATGCCATCAAATGAAACCAAAGGGTCACACTGGAACAATATCACTAAAGACTGTTACCACTAGGAATTCTCAGATGCTTTCAATCTGTGTCAAATCCAAAATAGTAGTACACAGTGTGGACCTTGTTGTGTGTGTCTGGAGATTGTCGCTTGTCTGTATAGATGGACTAGATTTTATCTGTAAAGAAATGTACATTCCATTGTCCAATTTCAGACTTGTGCCCTTGGGCTATTGCTGGAACTTAATTAAATTGGAGTCTATTTTTCTTCAGTTTTTCTGCCTACAAATGTGTGTGTGTTTGTGGGTTGGGGGTTCCAATAGGGCCAGGAAGTATGTGAGTAAGTGCTTGCATATATGATGCATTCCTTCTCTAAGCATAACCCACATGGCTCAGGGCTTTATATCATCTTCTCAATGCCTCCTTCTGTACAAGACACTGATCTCTTTTGTACAGTAGTTAACGACATTAAATATAAATTATACAGCATTTCCTTTTCTACCCTCAGAGAGGTTTGCTCCAATCAGAGAATGTAAGCTTAGTATGTAGGTTTTGAACTAATCTGACGTTGGCAAGTACAGTTCTTTTGTGTGAGCCTTAAAAAGCTGCCTATGCTCATTTCCAGTGAGTTCCCGCTGGGTATAAACAAAGAATAGCCTGGCCAAAGGCATCATTATGGGGTTTCAAAAGCTCCTATAACTTTAGAACAAATGCAAAGGAGTTGGCAATTCTCTTTTTGCACACTCTGCCTGTTGTGCCATTTGGCTGCAGCCCCATCATGCCTTGCAACGTCACCCCCCCATGAATGTCTGCAAGCTGTTGCAAGAGCAGACTTGATGAAAGGCAACCTGTTTTTTCTTTTTACCAGAAAATCTTATACTTTGATATTTACACCAAAGGCTTGCCTTGGTAAGCAATTATGTTCTTACTCGTAACCACATGTGAAATAGTTTATCGCTTTTCTTTGTCATCATTCTCCCCAAATCTAACTTTGAAGACATCCATCTGTTCATTTTTATTCTGAAGGCTATCAGACAAAAATATAAATCAGATTAGGCCAAATGGTGCCATATACAGTGCCTTTTCCCTTTAATCCCTTATTTCAAACATACAGTACATAAACTTCATCCCAGATTTAGCCCTTTACATGATAGCAAGTGTATTTTATTGTAATCTGATGCACAGACAGAGATTTAACAATAGCTGTCCTATCAAAAACAACCTCCAATAAATCTGTATGTATTTCATTTGCAGCAAATGTGAGACGACTAGCATCACTACTGCTGTTTGGCGAGCAAGGGGCAGTGTTCACATTGGCAGTATTGTGCTCCTGATAGAGCACAGTAATTTGAAGCAATGCGCAAAATCCATAATAATGATTGCATAGCAGTTAGTCAGTTTGAACATAGCCTTAGTAAATCAAATTTCTGGCTTAGGCTACCATAAGTATTTTTTATTTGTCCAGCGAGAATGACCTTTCATGTATAGTTGTCAAACTTTCACACAGTTAAATCATTATAATTTAGATCAGGGGTCTTCAACGTGTTTTGAGCCAAGGACCCCTTAACTGAAAGAGACGGTGCAGAGACCCCTACTACATCGCATCATTTTATTAAATTGTATAAAATTAAGTTGCATATTAAACTGGGCCTACAATAACATGTAGGGCAGCCTAAACCCTTTATACATACCTTTTTTACATAGAATACTATGCCAATAAAATAATAATAAATAATAAATAATTGCTGGTATGATTTTCTAAATCATGTTTTAATGTTAAGCATACATGTGGCAAAGTGAATCCTTACGATGAACTGTATCTGTGGATGGCTATCTAAGTGACTACCTTATTTACAGGCCAGTACGGTTATCATCAATGTTTTTTTCACAAATAGGCTGATTTATATTTGCTAATAATATGTTGGTTTCATGTTAACGCGTTTTAATTTTCTTGGAAACTTCAAAAAAACTTAAAGGAACACGCCGACTTATTGGGACTTTGGCTTATTCACAGTAACCCCCAGAGTTAGAGAAGTCCATACATACCCTTCTCATCTCCGTGCGTGTTGTAACTCTGTCTGGACCCCCAGCATTAGCTAAGCCTAGCACAGATCCTGGAGATAACCGGTTCCAACTAGCCTACTGCTCCGAATAAGTAAAAAAATAACGCCAACATGTTCCTATTTACATGTTGTGATTTGTATAGTCACAGGTTGTACAAATAACATGGTCATATGAGACAGCTGTCTTCTAACCGTATACAAACTGGGAACTATATTCTCAGAAAGTCGAAGCACTGATACTTCTGCTACTTGGGCGGAGTGATTTGCTAGCAGCACCTGAAGCCCTGTGGTGAGGAGCAGAGAGTTCCCCTGGAGTTCGCTCAGAGTAATAGAGTCAACAATTACTAGATAGTAAAAGCATAGTGACCTTGTTATTTGTACACCCTGTGACTATACAAATCACAACATGTAAACAGGAACATGTTGGCATTATTTTCATAGACATTATATAAACTGGACCAACAGATCCCGTTGCTCGGGACGGAGACCAGTGAAGGATATTAGAAACAACGTAAATGTGACGTGAGCAACGTGTCTGAAAGTTGTAAGTCTTCTGGTAGCTGTGCCAAGAGAAATCTCAATCATTCCCAATCTTGCAGCGACGTAGAGCATAGGAGATAACATGGGCACAGGCTAATAATTGCTAACTAAAATGCTAGTTAACATTAGTAATTAAACTTAAACAGCTAATGTAATTCGAAACTGCCTGAAAGCTTCTCCTGTACTATACGGTAATTCCTCTACTATGCAACAGTAAGTTGCATGGTTATGACACAATCGTTAGCCTATTTTTATAAAAATGTCTGCTACGGAGCCGTAAAGTGAGGTACAAGGTAATGGAGCCTTTTATACATTGTCGTGTTTCTTTAGAAATAAACAATGGACAAAAAAGTCTTTAAACACTTCAGATGTAAAGTTATTCGCTGTCAAAGTGACGTCAAAATGAATGGCAGTCAGTGGAATAATAACGTCGGGTGATCGTTTTGTAGCATCAAAATGGCGCCATAGGAGGTTTGAGTTCTGAAGCGAAGCTTACCCCCTTGGTTATTTTGTCACTTATTCGGAGCAGTAGGCTAGTTGGAACCGGTTACCTCCAGGATCTGTGCTAGGCTTAGCTAGCGCTGGGGGGCGTCAGACAGAGTTACAACATGCACAGAGATGAGAAGGGTATGTATGGACTACTCTGGGGGTTATGGTGAATAAGCTAAAGTCCCAATAAGTTGGTGTGTTCCTTTAACAATAATTCGGTGCACCCCCCTGCAGTAACTCTGTAGGGGTCCCGGACCCCCTTTTGAAGATCTCTAATTTAGATCACTTTGAGGTAAAAGCTGACCTAAACTTGACTTGAAATAATTCAAAACCAAAGTTGAGATTCAGCTGTTTTTCACATTGAAGATATAAAGCTGGTTTGTTATGAAATATATAAAATATTTATTCGTTCTTGTATCACAAAAGTGGTAAGATCTGCACACTTGACTCATGTCTCAAAGTCATCTGAAATCTCTCAGTGATGTAACATGTCTAAGTGGTAACTTCAAAATCCTCTCGCTTGGATTTTCCTTTCTTTTCCGGTTTGGGGTATGAGAGCCACTTCTAAGATTTGTTTTCACAATTGTCTTTGACAGGAGGATTTTAACAGTGAAGTAGGCTGAGAAACATAACAAACGTGTGCAGAATGCTCCAAATGTGAGAGGCGTCAGATAAATTGAGAGAGGAGCTGAAAAACAGGAGGAAACCTAATGGGGATAGAGACAGTGGGGCAGGCCATGGGGTTGTGCCCGCAGCATGGCCCTACTGAGACCTTAAGACACTATAAAAAACATTTCTAGAGACACTCAGTGACACTGCTGGGAGCAAATCCATCTTAACAAGCTGAAAACCAAGACTGAAAAATGATAGGTTATCATTTGTCTGCACAGAAAAGAGTTTTTTTCCCACCCACACATTTCACAGCAAAACCTCAAACCCATCTAGAGACGCACAGAAGGAGAGATGGAGCCCAAAGCTAAAAGAGATAGAGATTTGATACAGATACCGAAAAGGGTGAACAACAGTAATGGCATGATGAGAGAGTGACATGAGGTGTGTGTGTGTGTGTGTGTGTGTGTGTGTGTGTGGGGGTTAATGGTTTAAAGGGGCAGAACAAAAGAAGTGTGCAGTGAAAATTAGTAAAAAAAAGAAAATGACTAAGTGACACAGACAGGAAACCAAAGCATGAGCTGGAACAAGACAGATGACCCTGGCAGTGAGTGTGTGACATGAATTTTCGGGAAGAGGAGACCACACCCCGACCGCCGGCGATGGCAGGGGACCAAAATGTGCCCTGATTGACCCAGAGGCTCAGACTTACTCTGTATAACCAAGGTGTTTCCTTCCCATCAGCCCTGTCTGACCTTACTGTTATCTAAAGCTTTTACAGGCACTAAAGCAGGACTCAAACAAAAGAGGAAATAAAGGAGCTTTCAAACATGCCGCTACAATAAAACAACATTTAATCCGAGCATGCAGTGCATCATCGCTGAATAAAAAGTATGTGAGGGAGGTTAAAAAGTCACTTATTGGTTAACCTATTGTTTTTTGCTGCTCATAAACAGCTGCTTTGATACTTACAATACACCAGGTTCCCATTCTAGGGCAGCATGGAAGCTTATAAATGCTACAAATAGCTACAATAACATTAGGTAACCTCCCAGAAGCCCTGTAAAGCAGATACTCCTGGCTCTTCCAAGTAGTAACATACGCTAGCAGGCAGACAGGGACTGGTCTTCATGTCTCCTGCTGATAGCGAGGTATGACTCAGTCCAGAGATGCAGAGAGAGACCAGCTGGGCATGCCAAACCTGCTCTGAATTGTGGATTTTTTCTTGCTGTGTCTTATGACCTCCTACCAGTTTTTAGTTACACACAATGTTGGGTCTGCTCTCTCTCTCGGTTACACAATGATGACCGATAAATTGATAAATGTCTTTTTTTTTTTTTTTTTTTTTATATATATTTTAGGATGCCTATTGTCAGCTGGCTGGGGACTACAGCTGGAAATTAGCCGTAGAGGCTAAAGCTGCTCCTTTTACTGTGCAGTTAATTAAAGGGAACTGTCCAGTTTGTGCCTCTGTATTGCAATTACATTAGAGTCATACGTTTTTTCATTTGTTTGTCAGAAATATTGATACTGTCATCTTTTTTTATTTTATTTTTAGATCGTGCAGATACATGGGCAATGGGGGTGACATGCAGCAAAGGGCTGCAGGATGGATTCGAACCCAGGCTGCTGCCAAGGACTCAGGCTACAGGGCGCACACTCTACCGGAAGAGTTAGAGGTTGACCCGATACTGTCATCTCTGAACAAACCTAAGAGTCTACAGCCATGCTAGTAGCTATGTAAGGCTTTATTTAGGCACAGTGGTGCTTTGAGCTAAATGCTAACATCGGCACAGAAAAATTCTCACAATGCTGTAACAATTCATCCTCAGGGGGGTAGAGATGTGTGCCAAATTTCATGGCAATCTATCCAGTTTTTGTCTACACATTTTACTTAATACCACAAATTCAACCTCATGGAAGAGGAAAAGTCAGGGGGTTGTCAAAGTCTGTATGGATTCATCCTCTGGTGAATGTGGTGCCAATCATTCCAGTATATTTTGAGATATTTCACAGGGTAAGTGAATATTTTGACCTGCTGGTAGTGCAATATCAAATTTCAGAAGATTACCAAAGTCAGTAGGATTCATCTATCTATAGTTTTTGAGATATTTCAGTCTGAATCAAACTGGTGGACCGACCAAAGATTATCTATAACTAAAGACATTACAATCTGCCCCAATGGTATAAAACGGTCCACAATTCCTGTCTCCTAAATGGGCATGGCCTCATTTGAAACTGTAGTGAATGTCGTGTGGATAAATTAAAAGTTATATTCGCTAAATGTATTTATATTTTCTTTCGCTAAAATTAGATATTTACACAGCTAAAAAAAAATTGGTTTGTTACAGCGTTTGGTGAACGTTAGTTGACGTTAGCTCATCTGTATTGCCAAATCTCACGATAATTTGTAACAGGTCTCAAACAAAGCGCATGAACAACAAGCATGAAGCCATCATGAAGCAAAAATTACCTAGATGATTGGCACTGCTTTCGCATTGTGCGGCCCATGGAGCAGGCGCACTAGAGACTGCTGCTGGCTGAGCCGGCTACTTCCAGTTCAGTGCTCCCTTAACTTGAATGGGGATTAAATTATTTAATTGTGTGGCTCTTCTAGACTTTCCAACACACCGAATGGATCAAATTCTGATAGTGGAATGAGTCATTTCTCAGGGGTTGTGAGGCTCAAAAAAATGTATCCACTGATTTACAGACGTGTCTTTTGCCATGTAAGTCTATGGGAAAAATTTTTTGGGACAGAGGCCATCACGTGACGAGCCAGGAATTGTAATTCCACAGTTTGGCCACTATGTTAAATTAGTTTCAAAGCCCGGCACACTTCCTGAGGGTCTGCTCTGGGCCGACAGACCAAAATTGCAGCCCATAGAGCTGTGCCACCAGCATGACTAAAACAAACAGAAGTTTGTTTAACAGCATTTAGCTCTGTTCTGAAGGAATTTCAAGAATCCTTAAAGTCTGCATAAAGACAGCGTGTGCACGAAAAAAAAAAAGATTTTCTTTTTACCAGTTTACTCATAGCCAGAAATGACATACGCTGCCCATATGCCCATGCTCATATTGTACAGTGTGAAACAAACACAGTTATAGTTCTCTATATTGATGTAACACTGTTTCATTTCATACTTTAATACAAAATAATGTGTTTATGTTTTTCTTGTATGTACAAAAGGAGGAGAAAGCAAGAAGATATGTAATTTCCGGATAGGAAATATAGTAGCAGCTTGAGAAATGGGAGAAATATCTTCATCATGCAGACATGATTTCCTTTTCCACCAGATGATTGAAAGAGTCTTTGAGGATTTTCATGATACCTTCAGAACAGCTCTAGATGTTGTAAAAAAAAAGAAGAAAAAAAAAGGGTAGGTATGAATATAATGTAATGGTAATAAATGAGAAATACAAACTGAGGCTAGATTTAAATACACACTATTATACAGCATCTTGCCTTCAGGCTGTCTTTGCTACCGCTTGTAATGCATCTGATATATGAACATTATGTATAGATTTTTCTTCTTTTAGACATGTGAAAACATTGCCTTCAGGATGTTCTTGTTTTCTGTGCTCCAAGTTTGTTGGTTGTCTCCCTGACTGCCCTTAACATTTACTACAGCGCTAAAGGTTTCACACTTGCTGTTCACATATACTCAAGCTGGTACGAACGAGTGAGTAAATAAAAAAGAATTGTCCCCTCTTGACGAGCTATACTCAGTGAAGCCTCTTCTCGGGGTCAGGCGGTTAAGGGGCCTGTCGGCCTGCACTAATTTATGGCCATCCCTTTGAAAACATTGGGGAGTTGCGAGGCAGTGGCACCAGTTTTTGGTGCTACAGCTGTTTTTACTGTCATGGCCATAAAGCTCCCCTGGGAAGGGAGAGGCAAGAGAAGGAGAGACGAGAACAATCGCTTGTCATACAACTTGCAGACGAGCAAGGTATCATGGCTGGAGAAAAGAAGAGGTGTGTGTTGGGAGGGGGGTGTTGTAATTCAGGGTGGAGGCTCACCAGAAGGTTGAGATTAAGACAGTAGATGGATTACACCTGTGTGTTTAGTCTTCAAGCCAAAAGGCAACCTTAATGGTAATGATAAACATAGGCCTTACCGGTTTTGTTTTTTAAATCTCTATTGTAGCTGGTCTTTGGCCAACTTGACCTTTATTCTATTCATCTCCTGTCACATTAGTGTGTGTGTCATTATCTGAGCTATTGCTCCTTCTGTGGAGATCTTTTTTTCAGTGTAATCAAAAGTAGAAATGGGCTGGGTTTCCTAAAAAGCTTTTTAGCACCAAAAAGTTCTTTATTAAAAGGTAGAAAATTAAACATTTATTTAAAATGATGTGTGAACAAGACTCCTAGTCCTGTTAGCAGCTGGTGAGGCTGGACTTTGGCACAGTGTTGCTGTGAGCTATAAATGCTAAAGCTTGCATGGCAACATACAATGGCAATGTTAACATAATGATATTTAGCAGGTAGGTTAACCACGTTCAACATCTTAGTGTAGCCTGTTAGCATACATTTAACATTTTGTAATTAGTACTAAACACAAAGTACAGCTGGGGCTGATGGAAATGTCATTAGTTTGGCAAGTGTAACATTTATTTGGTCTAATAAAGCATTAGACAAGTTAACAGTTCAACCTGATGGTGCAAAATTAAAAATTAAAAACGTTAACGGATCAGAGTTATTACAGTTCATCCTGAGGATATGAATGTCTAAACTAAATTTAATGGCAATTCATCCAATAGTTGTTGAGACACTTCACTCAAACGACAAAACAGACCAACCAACATCCCTAGAGCCATGCAAGCCATACGATGCCTAGACATGCAAGCCATAGCTGAAAATGATCATAAGAAAGCCGTTCTGGATTTCCAAAAATATCTTTTATTTCACATGAAATTTTCACATTTAGTATATTTATCAAACAGGTCTTTTTATATAATATTCTATATATATATATATATATATAAATATATACATATTATACAATTTTCCTACTTACACATGTACAAAAGAATTAGGTAATAAGAATTCAGATAAAAAAAAGACTGACTTCAATGGTAGTCATACACTGTTGTGCTTTGTTGATCAAGCCAGCCTGTCAGGTGAAGATGTGCTTGGCAACTCGGGGTGATGCCGTGTCTAGACTGTTGTGAACTATAACATTTTCAAATCATCCAAAACTGTGATCATTATTCTGAAAGTGTAAATAATTTCACTTTGTGTTTAGAAGTATATGCTGGGGTTGAACTCATGAAGAAAAGCACCATGATACACAAGGTTGGTTCCTGTAGTAATGAAAAGATACCAGCACTTCATGTCAGACAGTTTAACCAATACAGCGGCGAGATCCAACAAACAGAGAAGTCCAGCCTCTCTGCGATACACACAACATCTCAGTGTTTGCTTTTGGCAGAAAAACATTTTGTCTTATCACTCTTTTCAATCAATCGCTCCCTTTTCTTACTCTCGCTGCAACTCACACATTTTTCCTTTCACACAAGCACTAACTCCACCAGGAGGGGGAGAGGGAGAGAGAAAAAAGCTCTCCCCATTGCCAACAGTAAACATTTCTTTTCATGAGCACATGGTATATACAGTAAAACATCTCAGCTGCAAATGTTATAAATTATCTTCACAGAATGTACACATAACACAGTTCAATGTGGTGTGTTTTCATGTCATATGATGTCAGTGTGTGTGTGTGTGTGTGTGTGTGTGTGTGTGTGTGTGTGTGTGTAACAGTGTTGTGGAGTGTATGTTGGTGTATCTGTACTGTGCAGTATTAGTGCTACAGTATATAAGCACATGGTCGAGTTCGCAAAGGAATGGTAGTCATGAGAAGAGCCCCCGTGTCTGCCAATGCTACATTTAGAGAAAGTAATCACTTGGGACATCAGCCACTCAATACAATTACGATAACAATACAACAAATAGTACACAATACACAAGGGTGGAATAGTGTACAAGTTGGAGAGAGGACTGATCTTTGGCTCAAAAGGTAAGGTACGGTATTTTTCCATTGAATGTGGATTCATCCCATCTAAATTTATGTAATTCAAACAGAGTTGGTGCCTTTGCTCTTGATTGTTCTTCGGCCGCTTTACGTTCCTCTTCAACTTCTTCATATTTTCTTCTATAGAGTTATCATCCAAAAGAGGTTAATTTTTTTTGTTTTTGGACAGAGCCCTAAAAAAAATACAAATAAAAAAGGAGAACTTGGGTCTTTCCATGAAAAAAAAATAAAAAACATACTGTCACCTTTTGGAAAATAAGACTAAGCACACATACTTTGTCTCAAATGCTCAGGAGTTACTCAGCACGTGTAGTGCAAGAGAGTCCATCTGTACTTTACAAGCTTCAAAAGTCTCTCCCTGTGGCCAGCACTGGGCATGGATAACTGTCTTTTTGAGTCAGTGGTTTCATCCCCACGGACTGTCTTCATTGTAGTCCCTGAAAAAAAAAAATAATAATCTGCCAACAGCAGTCCTTTCATGTACTCTCAGTGCAACAATAGCAGTAACGATGGGACTAGCAATGAGAGGATTGAGAGGGATGTCACTTCAGAGTTTGACCGTACACTCTTCTGGACATCTGGCAGGATTACCACTGGGTCATCTGCTTAAAGATGGGAGATAAAGAAGAAACATTAGCACCACATACATTTACACCCCAAAGTAATCCTCAATGTGCCTAGATTGTTTTATGGTCAGGGATAATTAGAAAGGATGCATGGTCGGCCAACATACCTGCAGGCAGTCTGTTGGACGGGTTGTGAACCCCACCCCCAGCTCCAACTTCTGCCCCACCTGTGCCTCCTTTAGCTACTCGGGCTTCTTGAGAGCCTGAAGGAAAAGAAGAATGCCTTCAATTACTCTGCTTGGGTATAGCCTTACAACTAGCAGAACTGCTCTCCGTACAGCTAGAAAGGAGTTTAAACTCACCATCAGCAGCTACGACGTCCACCCTGAGCCTGAGGCACTCCTGTCCATGGTGGTGCAAAGGTTTGGCTGCCGGGAAGAAACCACACAGGCGTTAACATCCTAACTAATGCACTTATACTCCGCTGGCCCCTTAATTCACCTTCATGCATGCGCCCACACACAAACACTTGGCAACAGACAGGAGCATGGACAAAGCTTAGGAAGCCATCTGTGACCAGGCGAAGTGTGTCTTGTCCTGCAATTTATCTAATTACAGCCATGGTCCGTGTGACAACACTGCTTGCCCTTTGTGGTTACATTCTAGCAGGGTAAGTGTTGAATAAACCTGGCAAACTCAGCCGACACCCCAGTTAAATGTCCATGTTAGACTTAGGTCCAGCATATCACAGTTAGTAGAAAAACATAGCAAAAATGCAGAACTTTGCCCTCAATTCCTTCAGTCGGTCAGTCTAACACCAGACTGAAATATCTCAATTCTTAGATTGCCATGATATGGTTCCCATATGATGAATCCTATGTATTGGATGGGTTGCCATGAAATTTAGTACACACATTTGAGTCTCCCTCAAGATGAATTGTAATAATTTTGGCTATATTGACACTTACAGATATAATAGTAGCTTTCTCCTTGGCGGAACTCCTTTCCCAGAGTAAACGGAGTAAAACGCTGGAACTTTTCCGAGAACTTCTCAGGGGCGTGAGGAGCAAACGGATGGCCACACTCCCAGCGCATCTGGTCGTATGATTGGGGCTTGCAGGATTCATAGTCCTCTCGCTCCACCATGTAGAGCACGTATCGCTCAGCATCCAGCAATGGTACCTCACCCTGAGGGTAATGGGGGCAAACGATGTCCAGGTAGTCATTGAGCTTTACCTCCACGGTGTAGTCGTCCCAGAGAAACCTACAGGGAGGAGGCAGAAGGGGACGGTTATGCAAGTGGCAGGAGACTGATAGCCGTGGTTATAGCATCGGAGCAGTAATAAATATAAGCCTCAAAACCTGTGATTATATATTGATCGGCTACACGCCAGTGTACAACAGGGAAATCAGAGGAAAGACTGAGAGGCCTGGGAATGAGAGATAGAGAGCAGGAGAAAGAGAGTTTGTGAGTGAGGATACATGTGTGTGTTGGAGTGGAATGAAGAGGGGAAAACGTAATAAGGGGAAGAATGATCTGCAGAGAACATGTGCATAAATATGGATGAACGTGAGGCCAGTGTAGCATCTGCTGCTACTTGCTGCCGTGTTGAGAGTTAGGAATGAGTGCACATTGATCCCACGTCCCACAGGAGTTGAATGATGTTTACAGAGAAACATTAGCAGTCAGTTAGCCCGTCAAGACAGGAGATGAGTATTGACATCTGCAGAGCTACACACCAACACCCACAGATAAAGAGGCAGAATGCATGATTACAGTTTCACTTTCACAGAAGCAGACACACACCACAGTACACTAAAGATCGGGATAAGAGTAAAAAGTCACATGTTTTAAGCCAGTCATTAGGGTCAGAGACAGGCGGACACATTCAAAATGAGTCTGGTGACGGCCTGTAACCGTCTCCCACCACACTCCCTCTCATTACAAATAGAGAGACACAGTCAGACTGTCTGCTTCCCCTCCCTTCCTCCCTGCATCTCTCCCTTCCCTCCTCCACCCTCTCCATGATGGTCTTCAGTAAACTCTCCCCTTGGACGTGGGTCAAAGAGCACTCGCAGAAATCTTTTTTCAGCATGCTTCAAATGTCCCCACGAACACTATTTAATTATTATAGAAAGACTGAGGCAGTTGAAATTAGCTTCATCTCAACTGTCCATGATTCCTTCCCCCTCCTGGAGATATTATGAGTTTATCTCCAGGGAATTGTCACTAAAAAGGTATTTCAGCTTTGTTCCCTTCCCCCTGACTGAGTGACTGCTCCAGGGGCGGTTCACAGCTAATGCTCTCTTCTCAGCCAAAGCCATCTATCACCAGCCTAGAGCAGTAGCTGGCCGCTAGCAACACACACACACACAAATACACACACTTCCCAGTAATTCCCATCTCTCAACAACCTAAAGCAGTAGCTACCTACCATTTGCACCCATCCACCCACCCCCTCCCCCCAAAGCAATGCCTATCAGTTTACCATCTCCTACTGTTCTGGATCTCCAGGGGTTCTCCGAGAATGGATGAAATTTGACAGACTTCAATATTTTCACAACACACAAGAAGAATGTGTGTCTAATATAGGGTTTTGTTGCTTTTGCAATGAATACATGAATGGTTCATCAGGTTTTCAACAACCCCAAAAAAAGAGGCAGGCAGCCAGTGTGAGTTACAGATTGCAATTTAATCAGATCTACAGATCTCAAAGAGTTATGAGTTCCCAAAAGCCTGCAGAGTGCCAATCGGACACCTTTAGCACGGAAAAAAACCCCTCACCACAGGAGTAGATGTTTCTTCTAGAATTTGTTTTCTCATAAAAACTGAATGTAACAAGCAGCATTTGGAGAGTTTGTGCGACAAGGTCCATATGTGTGACTAACGATCAAAGTGCACAGGCCCCTGTCGCTGGTTAGCTGCTGTTGTTTTTTTCGTGGCCAGGGATCTCCCTGGTACCCCCTGGTAAAAAAGGACAGACGCTGTGGCTCCAAACACCAGGCCCTGACTCCTGCTACCCCCACCCCTTTAGCCCTCTCCGCCTGACTGCATTCCCTCAATGCTGATGACCAGATTAGCCAGCAACGCCATTACAACAGCAGCACGGGCCTGTTAGAAAACAACCACCTTTTCAGTATACTGATGAAAGTTCCATCTAACTGGGCTGATAATAGTGTGCCCCCAGCCAACTTTTGGGGGTGGGGTGGAGGGGGCAACAATTATCATTTTGCCATGTTCCAGACAGTTTAGTGCTTATCTGCAGTTTGCCTGCCACGCTCTGTTTACCAGATTGCCGCTAAAGTGTTTTTTCCCCCTGCCACTTTCAATTCCAGTCGAATCGATAACACTATTGAACAAACACTGTTGTCTGCTTTTGCCTGACAGAGTTATCACCCCCTGCAAACACTGAAAACACACACAAACAACCTTCCTATACCAATCCCTCCCTCCAAGCCCAGATTACAAACTGGTTGTGGTATGCTTCCAATGGGTTCATCAAAGGGGGGTCGAAGGGGGGTGCAATTAAAACACAAAAAAGGGTATTAAAGTTGCCCTGGAGGGGGTAATTATGCCCTCCTGCTCCCCACTTCCCAGCCCCTTTTTGGGGGGAGGCAAAGGGCATGAATAGGCGTGGGCGGGGGAGGGTCAAAGGGCTTGAGTTGGAATTGGCTTTTGAAGTTTCTCTCAGTAAAAGTATCTATGCAAGTGCTACAGTTGCTTTATCAATGCCACTGTTTCATACAGTGTCTCTATTGACAACATGGCTGTGCTGATGGAATACATTACTTAGCAGAGAGAACAATGGCTGAATACACACCCGGGGAGGCTGGTCAAGCCCCTTTTATTAATGGCAAATAGTTTTGATTATCCTGCTGCCTTTTGTTCCCCTCTAACGCCTATGCATCGAAACGTTCCACATCATCTGCTTAATTAACTGATTGGAGTAACACACTTCAAAGAGAGCTTAGGCATCTGTGTGAAATGGTTTAGCTAACAAAGTCAAATCATGCCACCTTCACTTTTAGCAAACAAAATCATCTGCCCTGTTATTTACACCACCAGACTGAATCCCTCTCTCTGCCAACAGGACGACTGATTTATTCCCATTGTTTATCCCAGGAAGCTCTCTTTAAATGACAGCGAGTAACAGTAACAGCATGTAGGAGTTGTATTCTCTACTTAAGGATGATTTGTTGAGGTATGGCGGATATGCAGCAGGGATTATGTGCTTGTGTGTCTGTCTCAGCCGGAGACGTTTAAATGTGTGACTGTGTTGGAGTATGTGCGTGTTGTGTCTGTAGAGCTCTGAAGAATCTGGGAGTGTGTTTCAGTCATGATAAGGTGGATAATAAATGTCAGTAATGTGTGTATGTGAGCGCACAGTCACAGAATTAGACTACAGGCTGTTCCCGGCCACTCTTCCTCCTGTCCTAAAAAGGAATTCCTGATTTATTGGAGCCTCTTCTGGAGCAGGAGTCTAATCTCTCTTCTTTAATCTCTCTGGCCAGCATTTTGCTTTATTCTCCACCTCTACCCCCTCCTTTCATCCATCCATCACCCTCTCATCTCTGCACTCTATCGCCCTGTGGAATGCTGGACCTCTGATGCGAAGAGGCCGCAATGTGGATCAAAGGTCGGACAATCGCCAAGTCAGCACCAGAGAATTTTATACATGAACAGTCAGCAAGAAGGGGCCTTGTGCATTTCAAATTCTATAGACAGGTGCTATGACGGGAACCGCTCTCTTTAAAGATCGATTCAGAACTATTTTAAGGTCCATAAAAGGCCACCGTAGGACAAACCGCATATATCCACCACTACATGTAAAAACAGGAGCTCTAGTCTACTTAACCTGTGCTGTCACCCGAACCATATAAACATGATTATTTTGCTCCTGGATTTTACACACGCCATTAATGCAAAGTAAAGGTGACTGGCCTGCGTCACAGATGAGTGAACCGGAATGTGGGGACCGCCTAATCGGCTGGTCCAAGCCTGGATTATTGGGTGGAGCAAAGGCTCAGCTCTGGTCCATTCATCAGCACCAGACCCTGCTTAATACAGGGGCTTAAAGTGGACAGGGAGGCCCAGAGCGGGGGCTGAGGGGCTGGGGACAGAGTAAGGGTGAGATAGGCAGGGTGGAGTATTTTTTTCCATCCCTATTGTTCTCACACAGAGAAGGGGTAATACTTATTTACACTGGAGTTTTTGGGAGTTCAAAAAGAGACATATGAATGTGTATGTAAAAGTGTGTCGATGGTTGCAGAGGGGAAAGTGAGCGGTGTTAACAGAGTAACACAAGGGAGACATTTCTTTCAACAAAATATCGGTGAAAGCTACGCGACTCCACGAGGGAGGTGGCACATCATATGGTGGTGAAGCCTTTTAGAGGTGCATCATGAATTTAGTTAAGCCAGACTGTTTAATGTTATTGCTCAAACTCTTTTTGTTTCATCTGTCTATCTATTCATCCATCAAAGTCGCCCGTCCCCTCCCACTCTCTGTCCGTCTTTCATCACTCAATAAGCAAACCAGATCCTCGTGTCAACTCTGTCCCTCCCCCACGCCAGACTTGCAAAACCAATCACAAAACGGTTTCTGGTGGTATTCCAAATATGCAACTTTCTGACCCACCGTTCTGCAAAGCACAATGTAGCGTGGGTATGCTGGGGTCGTCATAGAAACAAATATGGTCCAACTCATTTTGCTCCTCCTTTTTAACATAATATTGCAGCTTTCATTCTTTGCACCTTTTGACTTTTTGTCATCCATCTTAATCAGATTTCTCCCATCTGTCATTCAACCTTTGTCTGTCCGGATCATTGGTCATTCTGCCGGCGTTCCTGGCTGAACTTGCATAGCTCCTTCTGCCACCCAGCAAAGCGACAAAGCTTTAAGTCCAGCAGAGAAATAATTGGCTGATTCCACTGCAATAAGAAGGCTTAGATGAATACATATGCTCTTTCCAATTGTCTCACACTGTCCCCTGTATCTTAAAAAGACAGGCCAGAACACAAAAGGTCACCACTGACATCACATTTCTCAGGGGGCAAATATGTGTACAAGAAAATCGATTTTGCTGGATTGATTTCCACAAGGCAAATCTTTCATGCTCATGTTTCTTTTTTCTGCAAACACAGTCTGAGCTTGTGGCTTAATGAATTCCATGGGGAAACAATATGTGAGTACAGGCCACAGTTAATAAATTGATTTTTTTATTTATTATTATTTGTATGTAGTAGTAGTAGTAGTAGTAGTTCTTGTTTACAGATATCTAATGGTAATAATGTCAATAACACAACTGACCTCTAGGGGGTGGCAGTATTTGCTATGAGGATATGTTTACACACTAGCCTAGACATCTAACAAACCAGAGAAAAAAGGAAAAAGGAAAAACGAAAAGTTACACAATGACCCTTATTTACACAACAAAACAAACAATGGTTCATTTTCAGAGATAATATCTGACTCTTGCTATCTCATTCAAACAGATACAACGCTGTTGAATGTGACCAAGATTCGACAAACAAGTTCACACACACACACACACACACACACACACACACACACACACACACACACACACACACACACACACACACACACACACACACACACACACACACACACACACACACACACACACACACACACACACACACACACACACACACACACACACACACACACACACACACACACACACACACACACACACACACACACACACACACACACACGTACTAATGGAGTTTGTCTTCCTCTTTGATTTTTGTGTGGGGTTATAGCAGCGCAGAAAGGAGGAGCAAAGTGGAAAAGAGAGAGGAAGTCTGCTGCGAAGATAAGATAGAGACACAAGGATGGGCAGGGGGCAGAGAAACACTGGCGGGGGTGACACTGATCAGAGGAGAACCCCAAATAGAGACACAGAGATTTGACAGCAGCGCAGGCAGGGAGGCAGATCCCAAATCATCCTCAAAGCTCGACAGTTGAGCACATCCCTCATAAAAGCAATCACTATTAAAAATCCCTACACAAATAATATACCTATTCTCAGAATTTGAACAAATTTGTTTCTCATACAAGCCTGGGAAATTCAATCAACTCCAGAGTCCAGACTTTTACAGTCTTGCGTGTGTTGGTGTGAGAACTGTATTGTTTATTGTGCAGACAGGATACGCTGTTTTCCCGGGAAAAGACGTAGCCAGGAAGTGCAGCACTTCACAGGGAAATACACAGCAGACAGCGTGCAGACTTTGGTAATGCCGACAGTTAAGTTACAACATTTTGGCCCGATTCTTTATCTAGTGCAGTCAATAAAACAAGCCCTCCCACCCTTGACACTGACAAAAGTGGGATAGAACAATCGGAACCGTTGTTAATTTGGTCACTTTACTAAGGTAAAGTCTTCTTACAGATGATTACAGACTGTATAAAATAGGAAACGTCAACACACGTCATGAGCATTGAACCTATAAGAGGCGATTACCATCCATTTGACAATCTCAGAGTTTTTTCCCCAGATTGATTTCACCAGACAGATTACAAGGCCAGATTAAGGGTGGTGTGAGTGGACAGATGATGCAAGAAAAAGACTGAGATAGATTTAGAACTTTACTGAAGAATAGAGGTGGTGGTGGTGGAGGGGGTTAGAGCATAGGCTGGATTAGGAAGTGAAGTGGGAAACACGCAGTTTTTAAAAGGAAAGTAGCACCCACTGACTACCCAATCTTATTCTTCATCTCTCAAACATGTGCACACTCACATGCACGGAAGGCAAACAGACATGTTAATCCACTCCTACATGTATACCTTTGTTTTTTTCCCCTTCATTTAAGTCCTGTCCTTACATTGTTTGAGTTCTCAGACTGGCTCTACCACTTCCACTGCTTCAGCAAGACACTCAATAAGAGGGGAGAAGCGCACACAGACAAGAGGGGAAAAAAACAGTTTGCTGGGAAGACTAGAGTGGCTTTTCATTGGGAGGTAGAATAAGGAAGCTTTAAGAAAAAGCTGAGAGAGGGGAAAAAAAGCGTGAAGGAAAGGGCAAAGTGCCTTGTGACGGATCGCCATGGGTGCCAAGAACGATATAAAAATTCCACACCTCTTAGCATGCTTCCCTCCTTCCCCCCTGCTCCGTGAGCCAGAGTTGGAGGTAAGGAAATAATAGACTGAAAAGGGACAGCTTGTAAAGTTGAGATAAAAGCTGGTGAAGGAGTAAAGGGGACCGAAAAGACAGGGGGGTGGGGGGGGGAGAATGAGAGTTTCCCAGAGGCAGAGCCATGGCCGTGTGAAGAGGGGCTGGCCTGAGTGGCAGCCAGTATTCAGGGACCACCGCCATGACAGAATGACTGACAGATTGATAGAGGCTGTGCCACTTCATCACATAGCGAACTCTGACCCCCAATCGGTCACACCAGTTACTATTCTCTTTCTGTGGCTCACCGTGAAGACTATTCCCCAATTTGTATGGGAAGCATCACAAAACACCCATATTGACTGGATAAATACCACAAAAAAAAAACACATGTGGGTGAAACATGCCTTAAATACCTCCCTCATTTGAGTCAACACAGCACAAAAGCATATTCAATTGAATTAATTAAACCACTGCACCAGCAATAGTAAACTGAAACTATCTGGAAGCGTTTTTTTTTAACAAAATCAAAAAGCTCATTAAAAAAAAGGCATAGCAAAAACCAAGACTTCATAGTTCGAACAGATTAGCTTAAAAATGGGTTACCAAAAACTGAAAAGGTGATGAGGATGATGTTAAAATAAACAGTGGCTCAAACTTCTCTCATGAGAGAGCCATGAAATGGTTAACAGACTCGCAAAACTGGAGACCATAGAACAGAATTTGAAAAGGGAACTTGGCCAAGAATAGGGGGAGGGAGGTGCTGGAGAGAGGGGGAGACAGGTACAAAAAGAGGGGCGGGGGGGCTGCTCCTACTCTGTCGCAGCAGGGGAAAAGGGAGGAAGAAGCAGTGAATGAACAGATTATTGCCTCACATCAGAGCTGTAGAGTCCAGAGGGCTCCTGGGATGATGTTAACATCACTCACAACTGTGTGTGGATGTGTGTGTTTGTGGATGACTGGGGTTAATGTGTATGAGTCACTCGAATCTGGTGATGTTGTGAGTGCGCACACACCTACGCGGGCTCCTGCACAGACACTCCCTTCACAAAAGACATGTACACACCCCCGAACTGACTGGGCATACTGGGGAGCCTCTTTCTGGGAAAGAGGCCACACACACACACACACACACACACACACACACACACACACACACACACACACACACACACACACACACACACACACACACACACACACACACACACACACACACACACACACACACACACACACACACACACACACACACACACACACACACACACACACACACACACACACACACACAACGAGAGAAAAGATGGACGTCAACATGCTGGATCAAGTAACGGATCAGAGGGGAGAGCAGATTACCGGGAATGATGAAAAGTACCAAATGAAAACATCTCAGAGACTCTGTGCTTTTTCTGCGAATACAGGATTAAAAGTAGCCAAATGGAGAGATTTAGCACAGTCATCCAGAAAAAAATAGCAAGTGCAAAAGGACGGATTACTAGTAGCCTATATATACACAGGAATGATCATTGTCGTTCCACGGCTGGAACACAACAAATGCCTTTCCATCTGGGACTTTCTTATTTTCAGTGAAAGGTTTTGTTGCTGTAATTGTGACCTTTCTGACAACAGTAAATGCTGTAGCTTTAACCACAGGGTTACAGTGGTTGCATTCAAGCTTGTGGGAGAATATTTGAATATCCGGGTGTTTGCAACCAAGACAAAGCATTCGTTTGTACAGCAGAGAGAGAGAGTGTGAGCCCAACACTGATTGATTTAGATGGCGTCAGTTGGTGTGATTGAGTGTCCTAGTTTGTGATTGAGTGACTGTCTGCCAGGAGTTTGGTTTGTGCTTGCCCGGCCGATTGAGCAAATGGGTGCGTTTGTGTGTGGGTGCATGTAGAAGTTAATTTGTGGTGTATAAACCTAACCCTGCTGGTACCCCTGAGCCATTTTACCCCAGCCATCATCAAACATAATTCTAATTGACCCCCACTTATTCCGAATGGCCCCTCACCCCGACAATTTCAGCTCCAATTTCTTCTCCCTGAGCAATCCATCTCTCTCCCACAGCGTGACCTACTGGGCAGGCCTCAAGTTACCTCCTCTGTCTCTGTCATACACCATTATTACTCGTCTCACCACCTGAAATATGAACACCCCTAGGTCTCCCTGACAGCCACGCAAACCCCATGTGATATCTCTTGATTTAGGATCTGCTGCAAACTCCCACTCCACACAAAGGTTAGGACTCTGTCAGATGGGGAGGATATTGCAACTGATATTTCAACACGTTGTGCTGTGAGTCAGACCTGTAAAACCAACACAAAAAATATATAACTCTTGACAGGGGAAAAAAAAAAAATCATCCCCTATAACATTTCAGGCCTTTGAATGAAGACACAACAGAACCAATAACACAAATTCACTGACTTTTAACAGTGTAATTAAACTAACTAACTGCTAAATTATTGCTGCACTCCTGCAATAAATAAACTCAGAAGACAATGCAGAAAAAAAAGACACGTTTGCATAAAGAGTCCAAATAAGATGTATTTCAGTAGTAGCTAAAGGTCATACTCAATCAGGTCCTGAAATGTAGAACAAAAAAAAACATTCTTGCATTTCTCTGTCCATGAAACATACATTCACCTTTAAAGGAGCTATCGCCTGAAAAGTATGTGCTATTAGCTCACTGTCAGTTCACAAAGATAAATAGATGACATCACGTGGTGTAACTAATCCCGCTGCATACACAGATATTGTGAAACATTGAGATTAAATCTGAACAGGTTCGACAAAGTATTACAGGTAAACAGCCAGATAATAACAGGTTCGAGCCCAGAAATGGAGGGAGGGAGGGAGTGAGGGGGAGGGAGAGAGACTCCCAACTGTCTTGCATTATCATGACAACAGCAGCCAGTTGCTTCCATCACAAATTCATCACAACAAGCTCGCTGAATATGCATGAGTTGCAAGTATTCAAATGCATCCGAGTATGGATCATAATGATCTAATCTGCACTGAGAACTAGGTTAAAAGTTCTTGTATATTTAAGTTGCCAACCAATTTAGTTTTTTGCACTGATAAATAAAGTAGTGAGTGCGAGGGTGGGTTTAAGAGCACTAAATTAACACGGGAAAACGCTAATTAAATGAGATACTTACTTTGAGTTCGTGCTGTTCCAGTAGACGCTGTGTCGCTCCGCTGACGCAAACCAGGCGCAGACGCTCACAACGAAGCCCACAATCCAAACCAAATCCATGGTGGAGAGGAGTGGAGGCGTGCAGAGAGGAAACAACTCAGGTAGGTTGAGAAAAAAAAAAACACCAAAAAGTTCACCGAGAAGAACTCCACGCACCTGGAGACTGCGCGCTTGAAAACACTTTACGCATGCAGTAGGTATACAAGAAAAAAGCTAATAGATTCGTACAGGAATAAAACCCGTAGAGAGATAAGGGCAACTCGACAAATCCGTAGTGAATGAACGCTCAAGCTGCGTGGTGGCTGGTTTTGTGAAACACACACAGCCGTGAGCCCCGCCTTTTTCACCGGAGGGGACCAATCAGAGGGCTGTCCGAGAGACGCGAGCTCCGCAGGTTTCTCTGTATACTGTATGTATGATTACGTGTTGTACACATTATTACAAGCCCAGCATGTACAGTATGTTGAAATTGACCTACAACATAACATTTAGAAATATGTTTCTGGATGTTTTTTGGACAGTTGAATGTGTGCTTACAGTTACCGTATCATACTTCATGGTGTTTTTTTTTATGCAATAAAATGTCACTGTGCATATTTTATAGTATACCTACAATTCTTTAGTACCCTATACTTTTAAATTCTTTCCTCAATGATTATTCCAGCCCTAGGAAGGTAATCAGATCATGCTCTGAGAATAACTACAGGTATAATACACAAAGAGTCATTTCCTTTATTATGTTGTAAAACAGGAAATCACTCATCATTTATTCATATGATATATTTTTTTAACGTTACTGAAATGTTAAGTAAACGTTTTCATTGCACTTATGAAATATAAATTCTCTCCTACAGGAGAGACAAAAACATGAAACTTAAAAACACAAAACGCCACAAAATACAGCCTAAAAAAAATGACCATAGAGTTATTTAAGCAGCTCTTTGCACATTGTAAATGAATCCTGAACATTAAAAGCTGCAAAACATTATTTGATTGTATTTGTTGCAAGGCTATTGCATTTCCTTGTACAGTTGTTCCAGTTATTCATTCCAAAGTCGAATGTATTTAAACTGTTGAGTTTTTCTCCTGAGCTCTTATCCATCACTGAAGTGCACCACCCTTGCTGAGTACTGTATCTGGTGTGTTTGCGCAGTTATTTCTTTTTATATATCTTATCTACAGGTTTTCTATGACTCTTCACTATGTGTTCATTTGTAATATCAGCATGGAAGTAAAATCCTCCTTAACTTTGAATATTATGGCATTTTGAGCCTTTGAAATCATTTATAAAATGTCAAATGTAGATAGTCAAAACTGTACCTTCAACTGGAAGCATTTAACCTCAATGCTGTTAGATACATTGCAAATCCCGATTCTCATTTTCTGTTCTATTGACAAGGATAATCTGGACTGCAAGCTGCTTGTTCAGTCTAGTGAGCCATATTGCCAGAGGGGGGTTTCAAGCCTGCTTCTGCTTGACATGGCACTTTATTTGCTATGCCTGCTTTGCAGCACAACAGCTTAAAAGGTATCAAAAAAAGTAAAGAAAAGTAAGTTTAAAAAAAAGGGGCAACCATTCTGGATACTGTAATACATTCAAACAGCTAATTGCACATAGTTTTGAGGATTGACTCCATTTTAGGACAAAGATAATATTTAGGGATGTGATCAGATAAACTCTGCAGGGATTTGGTCCATATTTAAGAAAGCAGTGAAGGAATGCAAAGAGTGCAGGATACCCTCCTGATGTAACCAGAATGTGACACTTAATCTGAAAGGTATCCCATTACAGAGAAAAAATAATGAAATAAATCAGGTATTCTTACAATATATGAGGCTCTGTGCAGCCCTGAGATGGAGCCTTTAAGATTTGATGTTTTTGCTTTAGGCGATCTCATCTAGACTGGGCTGGCCACAGGATGCATGAAATGTTAGAAGGTTGCGGCTGTCACAGAAGGCCCAATGTTTTCGCAAGAGGATTAAACTGTCAGGTAGACTGCTGATTGCAAATCAACAGTTTATCTGACAGTTTAATTGTCACAGTGCAATTATATCCCACTCATCTGGTGCTCCAACCAGATTAAGCAACTACTAATATCTATTTTCATCTTCTGTCCGAGTCTGTGCTGTGTTGTCCATGTCTTTGAATAATCACCTCTATGAGACACCCACACTATTTCGTCAAGCGTTTTACATAATGCCTTTATTTTCATTATTTACATTATGTAGCAAAAAACTCAAGTGGCGTTCTCTCTGTATATTACAGGCAATATATTCTATGATCACTGGTTCTGAGTATTCAAAGTTCAGGCAATTGTCAGTTGAAAATTCAGTCCAAACTGACAAACCATTTCAGATCTAACAGTACAAACGCAGAAAGGCACATATATATGGTAATTGTGTGCTATTCAGTGTCAAGCAGGTCGTCCTAAATAATGTGTTTTGTATTCATGAAGAGTGCTCATCCCAGTGGATCAATTTTTTAGAGTCCAATTGTTTTTTCTGGCTCGGTGGGAAGATAAAAGGGTTAGAGAGACTGCCAACATAATTGTCATTTGCATTGCAATCGAAAATTGTTGTGGAAAAGCTTTCGCTTTCGCCATGCCACAGACATTTATGTCAAAACTCTATCAGGAGCCAAATGAGTAGACCTTTAATTTCAAACCTGAAATACTGAATGAGTAAATAGAAAGATGAAGTGGAACGAAAGGCTGCAGCTCAGCCCTGATATATGTATTTTCTACAGCAGACAGACACACACAAACACACACGCATGGATCTCTGCAGGCTTGCACGTTCACATAGACACAAACGCAGTCGCGTATACACACATAAACACACCCCTATCCACCTCAAATCCTGACAGAATTTGCACTGGGCCTGTTCTGCGGCATGAAAATAAGATATAGGAAAATGATAGGGAAAACCTTTTCATGTAGGCATGGGAACTTGACTGTCCATAATTTGTTTTTGTCGACCATTTCAACCAGAGTAATTAGATGATGTCATAGAGTTGCACTTTCTGTGATCCTGAAAATAGGAATCAAAACACGATAACCTTTTCACTCCAAAATCTCTGAAAATTATAAAGAATATCTGCCTCTGTATGGGAACCACCTACACGTGGGACAGTTCTTATATCCTGCTGCATGATTTAAATTGTTTAATATGTTATCAAACAGTAATGTGCAGTGAGTCGCCTTCTTGTCTTGAAGCTTGTTGCCACATTTTTCCTTCTTGCTATACAGCATGGCCATTAAAAGAGAGAGAAGTGTTTGGTGGTGCCTTCACTGTGATGTTAGCTTTAATGACAGACTATCATCATCTTCCCATCCCCAAACAACACTCCACAATCTATTTAAATAAGAGAACTGTGTTGGTGTAAACTGTGCAGCAGCCCAGCAGTGCTCGGTCCAGTCAGTGTGTGTCGCATCGGCCTCCATTGGTTTGAGTCCTCCATTGTTAGTCAATGCAGCTCCTCTGCAGGAGTTGTTCCTAAACCTATGAGTTCTTTCTTTGCAAACAATAGAAGTAAAGTGTTTCCTGTAATTAGCATTGCACAGTTCTATCTCCTCTTATGAAATAGAGATGCAGTAAAGGTAGCTTAACCATCCTACCAATAGTTTGCCTGTAAAAAAACAAGTTTGCTCATGGTCTTGTTTTTGTCTGCTCTGGCGCGATTGTTGATTTTCCTTTGACTTTCCCGAGGCAATAGAAGCAAAGCTAATGATTAGGTGGAGCAATTTTAAAGCAAAACAAAGGTAATCAGTAAGTAACCCTAGCGTTACAGCAAAGAGATAAAGTGGTAAGTGCCAGTTCTTAATTAGCTGTAGTTAATTATCAGAGGTAAACAAAGAGGTGGTTGATTATGCATAGCCGTATCCAATGATCAGTGTGTCAGCTGGGAGATTGGAGTTCAGGAAAGACTATTAAGATGACATTGTAGCGAGTGGCCTTGCTGACAGCCAGGCAGTCGCCGTGCTTAGACATTTAGGAAGGCACACACATACACACACACATACTCAGACGCACCCACACACACAGACGCACAAAAATGTACGCCTGCATACCCACCGTACAAGCCAAACTGAGAGACAAAGAGCAGCTGAGAAGGAGGCGGATGAGGAGGAGGAGGATCGAGGAGAAATGCAAACACAATGTTAGATAACGAGAGTGTAAGACCAAGAATGAAAGAAAAAGTAAGGAGGCGTGTGAGATGAGAGTGACGAGCTTAAAAAAGATGCACTTAAGAAGGACGATATGCAAAGTAAAAAGATGCAAGAGGAATAGAGCAAAGGAGGCGTATGCCATGAGGCAACAATACACATGTTGTCAACTATAAATGATGCAGAGAAACCTTTGGGCCAGTAATTAGCAAACATGTTACCTTTACTGACCTGTAATTATGGCTCCCTCCCTTGGGCAAATAAAATTTTTAGAGGTGCGATGCATCATTTCCCTCAGACTGTCAAAAACGAGTAAGTGGTCTGAGATATTGCAGGTGACTCACAGACAAACAAATGAACAATGCAGTGCCTTCTCTTGGGAAATGCAGAGTCATTTGGAAAGGCTGGATAGTAGCAGCAAATGGAGGCCTCATCCATCCTGTTCATCCAGCTTTGAGCAGTGCGAAAACACCAACGATTCTACATGTGAGACAGAATTCAACAGGAAGTGTAATAACGAGGAGGAGATAAGAAGGAGGAAGGTTTAAAATAAAGGTGAAAAGAGACTTAGTGTGTAAACATGAATATATTTGAGGCGAAAGGAAGTGCAGAGAAGAAGCGGAAGCAGGGACGGATGCCAAATGAATAGGAGGGGGCCGGCGAGGACAGTGAGAAAGCTAGAAATAGACAGGAAACAAAAAAGAAGGACAGAGGGAGAGAGGAGAGGGACAAGATTTAATAAGATGTTCAGATGAGAAATAACTTGCGAGAGTGAGGCTGGAAAGATGGAACTTGATAATAAAGAGGAAGTGAGGAGATGTATGAGTATGATTTAATAAAGTGGAAATAGATTATTACTGTATTTACCACAGGACATTTTGAGCAGAGGAGAGACAGTCTAAGAAAAATAGCAAAGATAAGAAAGAGTGTTTGAAAGCATAAACGATATAGTTTTCAAGAAAAATATTGAAGACAGTGAGAAATTGAGATTTATTGAAATAAACATTTGGAGTGGGGAGAGAGAGTTTAGAGGGAAAAAGATGGAGAGGAGTATGAGTTAAGGTAGGCAGGCTTTGAGAGATGCTCACAAGAGTTTTGATCTAAAAAACAAAAGGCAAAACAATTTGCGGCCGAAAGATATTTGTAGCTAAGTGGTGTGAGAAAGGGAGGGGTGACGGGGGCTTGCGTCGAAGTGGGCAGGTGGAAGAGAGGGAGAAAAACAAATTGAATAGTGGAATGCAAAAGTACTTTTTAGAGAGATACAGACAGTCGCAGAGAGAAAGAGAGGGAGAGATTGACACTCAAATGTAAATAGGGAGAGGAGGGTAGGCTGGATTAAATAGCCGCACACTGGTGGATTCCTCAAAAGCCCCTTCAATATGTATGAGGGCAGTTCCATAGACTCCGGCAGCCACAAACAAGCGACAGAACAGAAAGGAGAGAAGAGCAGCTACGCAGGTTGTGTTGAAAAGAAAAGAGCTCTTCTCCTGTCAGCAGACTTTACAGTGTGTCCAGGGAGTCTGAGTCCAGAGAAAGGGGACCACCCAGAGGCTCTGTTTACCATCCCCTGCTATTCCTTGACACAACAACACAACAGCCTGGCAGTGTATAGGAGGCTCTGTGTGAATAACCTGCCCAGCTAAATTACAACGACACGCCAAAGCACAATTACATCATTACAGCAAATACAGGACTGTGAAGTGAAAACGGAAACCAAAATCATATCGCTTGGTAAACAACCCAGCACCACATTACACTTATACAATGGGGTTTTAAACTGAAAGCTCTAACAATCTCACAGGGGCCAGCTGAGCACCTTTCTCCAGAGAAAAAAAGGCAGAAGGGAAGCTGAATAGCAATGACAAGGTTTGCAGAGCCTTGTTTTTTTTGGAAGAAGCTGTAGGCTAGATGCACCTGATCCCAGAGAGGAGTCAACATAACCAGATTTGAGAGAGAACAGCATGTACCCACGCTGTCAATTCCAAGGAAGCCCAAGCCGTCCACGTTTGCTCGTTAACCCCTGAAATATGTTGAATTGAAAGTGACATGCTCTGCCTTCCCCCAAAGAGCAGCGATCTGCCCAAAGTGCCCAGATCTTTTCAGCACTGATAGGCCCTGGGGAGCCTCGAGCGAGAGAGGAGACATGGGCAGTTGGCATGCCCAGAATAGTGCCGTAGTGACTGTCACACTGACAGCAACAGCAAGTGACACCATTGCTAACAAGAGGTTATACTTTACATACGGCTACAGTGGCATTGCTGCTGATTCCTGCTGACAGATGGGAAGTAGTATTCATGCAACTTTCTGAGGTTTCTTTTTGCAACTCGTTTTGCTGATAGTGTGAAAGCGGGGGGAAAAAAATCATGTTTTGATAGAGCGTTTTATAATTGAAGATGGTTTGCAGAAACATAGCAATAGATGGTGTGAAAAAATATGCAGTGACAAGGTCTGGATGTATACACACTGAGAGACAGTGTGGTAAATAAATGGCTCGGGGCTTTTCAGCTGAAACAAGATAGTGTGAATAAAAAAGCTGCTGCTGGAGGAGCCCAGAGATAGTGGTAAATCCAACTGACACGAATGGTGAGCCTGTGTGCATGCTGAAGATGTGTTTACATAAGTGTGTTTATGAATGAGCAAAGAGTGTGCATATGTGGTCTAGGGCTCTAAAGGGAGGAACTGTCTCTGTTGCTGTGTCTCTGTGTGCCGTGCTAAAAAATCTGCTTAATAGCAATTACTCCACCCTCCATTCAAACAGGCACATGCTACTACTTATTACTTGAGGAAACAAGTGAAAGACTTTTACAGCTTCTGACCTCGCTTCCTTTTTTCCATAAGAACAGCTGTCCCTCTGCCACGGCACACTCCGCTAGTCAAACCTCTCTCTTTCTTAAGAAAATACAGAATAGGAAGAGAGGAAATGAATTTTATTGCCCCGTTTTAACTCCCTCTGCTTATTGACACACTCACTCTCAGCGACTTCTGCTTTCCCATTACTTAAAGCGAGGAAGGGAAAATGAATTTTACAGCCTTTGGTCCTATCTGTCTCCTCAGACACCCCCTGCCTCCCATCTAAAGTGGCACACTCCACCACTCTCCCTCTTTCTCATTACTTAACACAAAGATTGGAAATGAATTTTACTGCCCATGCCCTTTCTTCTCTCTTCAGCACTACCCTGTAGTTACTCATCTACATTGCTCTTATTGTCTCTCTCCTTTGCAACCTTAAAGAAGGAGAAAATCAATTTTACAGCACCCTCTCCTTCACAAAGTGGCACACTTCAGATTTTTCTTGTTTCTTCCCTTTCTACTTGTTCAAAAAAAGAGGGTCCAAAATCAATTTCTTGGCCTCTGCTTCCATTTTACAGCCCCGGGCCTTCTCCAAAGGAGCGGCACACTTCATCCTTCTGCTTCTGCAGTGCTGGCCTCTCTCTGAAAGCCTCACAAAGCATTAGCATACAGGTGGTGTCTTTTGTCTCCTTCTGAGGCACACTTCTGCTCTGTATATTGCCAATGTGTCCACTTTGAAAGCCCGCCAGTGGAGGTATTGTGAACGGGCCGAGGGTAGTAAAAGGTCACTTAAGATAACTCGCCCTTCTGTTGCCACACCTCCTCCGACACCTCGCATAGATAAGGTGAAGCCATTAGTCTGGAGCTGAGCTGCCCTTTCCCTGCGGCCCCACTTCTGTGTGAGCCCATTCAGCAGTATGGGGAGTGTGCAGGGTTACTGAGTTTATCTGAATTTCCGATCTTGTTAATACAATATTAAAGGTTTGAGCTTAAAATGTGAGCACTCACGTTTGACCTTCCACAGAATTTATTTTTTTACAAAGAAACATTATTGTGATTATAGGTATTATTTGCATTTGCTACACTCACAGAGCACATTTTCTACCAAGCAGGTCACAGAGAGCACTGGCTTCAAAACACATCTTTTGAGTCCTCTCCTCCCCCAAGACGTGCACTGTTACCGCAACCTTTTTTACATGACTACACACATATCTGCTGCCCAGATGCTACCCAGCCCCCCATCCTCCAAGCCTCCACCATGCCTCCCTCCTCCAGCTGCCTTGCTCCACTTGTGGCTGCTGCTCCAGCACCCTATTCATTAACAGCTTCTTAATGCTCCCAGATGGGACGACTGTAATTTATGGTGGCCTCAGTGTGTTTACGTTTGTGTGTATGTGAGATTGTGTGTATGAGTAGGTGTGTTTATCCATAAAATCTATGCATAGCAGGCACATTTGTTTATATGTGCAACTGTTCAGAACCAATGGAAAAAGCGTTATCTTAATTAGACTGCACCTACAATTGTTTAGATCCATTTTCCACACATTTGCATTCGCTCAAGAGTAAACTGTGAGCATATGCAAATATGTTTGTGCTGATTTCCCTTTTCGTCCTTTGTTTGACTTGAGCAGAAGCACGTATTGCTGGAGGGCAGAGTAAGGACAGCGATTAAGGCACATAGTTCAGGTTTTTACTTTGCTCACTCATCTAGGGGTTCGTCTCCAAAACTGACCTCAGCTGGAGCAATACAGTTTTTCCATTCTGTTATTCTCTCTGCTGTGTACCACTTTGCACTCGGTGATGCTGAATTAAGATGTCATGAGCTTGTGTGGGAAGTCCCCATGTCCACGCAAACATTAACATATGTGCGCAGTGTGTGCACGTGTATGCGTGTGTGTTTACGTGTAATTGTTTGGATGCTCACATGCGCATATGTAACTGACTGATGTTCCGTGCCCAAAACCTCAGCTTACGGATGCTGGCACGCTCACTTCTTCAGATTGCTGAGTATCGATTCCCAGCTTGTCTCCAGGAAGGGAAGGGTGGAGGTGGTGGTGATGGTAGTGGTGGGCGGGGGTTACAGAGGTTACAGCAGATTTGTCGGCTTTGCCAAGGAAAGCCTGTTTCCTAGAAATGGGGGGGACAAAGACACACAACACTCGTACAAACAAACACACGGGCAGTTCTCCTTGCCTAAACACAGCGCGCACATACTGTAAAAGCCCACCCGCATTTGGTTACAGTGTAATGTACACATACACACCCACAGATACACATAAACATAACCATGTGCACTACACTCAGAATGAAACACACATATGACAAACTGCTGTGTTAAGAGGGAACTTTCCCCTCCTTGACTCTTTGACCATGCTGCATTTCCTGCACATCTCTGCTGCCAGTCCAACAGAACTCCACACACAGTAAAAATAACCCCTTCAAGGGCCAGTCAGCACTCCCTGGGGCCCGCTCTGGAAACACAGGGTGCCCACATAGCCTGTTAGTAGCACCATTTCTATTTGCAGAGACGAGAGCGTTGGGTAACAGTCAGGCTCCAGTGGTGGGAACGGTGGCCTGAGAATGCGGCAAAGCATTGTGGGAAGGTATCTTTGGGGGGTTTGCGGGGTCTAACTGTTGCACCTTTGAGCACTTATTCCTAATTACTCCGTTTGTGCTCGACATTGCTAATGGTTCGCAGACGTGACACACATGTGGAGACACAGCGAAGAGGCTGAGATGATGGAGTGGTACATGGGGACACTCTACACACCAATATCCTGCCCGCTCATGGCTGCCGAGCAAGAAAAACAGATGAAAATGAGCACCAGCACACTCCAGCAGACGTGTAAATATACGTATACACACACAGATGTGCATACAGGTTCAGGGACATGAGCACAAAGGCACAAAGGCTGGAAGGAAATCAAACACAGACGGTAGGATTTTTGGTAGCGTCCACACTCTCTTTAGCACGCATGGATAGGCTGTCACATCCAAACACACACTCAAACACACACATGCATACAGGCCAAGTATGTCCTCATCACCAGCATGCGTAGATAAGTATATGTGTGTGCGAGTGTGTCCTCTACAAATTGACCACAATGCACAGCTGGCAAGGAGAGAGAGACCCGAGTGTGTCAGTGTGGTCAGGTCAGGGGCCCCGTCTCTCTCAACTTTCTCCACCATCCAAGTTCTCTCTGCCTTTTCCTCCTCTTGTCCTCCCTTGTTTTTAACATCGCCTTCCCCTCTCTTGGTCACATTTTGGCATGTTCATCCGTCTGTCTGCCTGGTTTGTCCAGACACTGGCCGTTCCCAGGTTTCTCCCAATGCAAATATACAAACACATGCAGATGGAAAGTTAAGAGAAAGAAAAGAGAATACTTTCCTAGAACTGCAGAGACACACACATTTAGAAATGTAGAGATGCATACATTTTGGACAAACCTAAACCCAAAAATGCAGATATTTTTATTCAGTTGTACAGCTCAGTTCACACGCTCGCAATAATCATCCAACCACCCTCCACTGGACATGTCTCTCGTGTGAGTGCTGACCACATTACAAATCGTCAAACAAAACACTCACTATGTAATACCAAACACAAAAGACCACAAAACACAGAAAAACCAACTTAAGTAAATACAGTCATTGGTCAGGACAAAATAACACAAAGACATGGGGATGTCACTAGGAGACCAAACACAAACTGGAATATCAGTGGAGAGTTGGGTTTGGAAAACAGGTCAGTATGCTTTTAGATCAACTAAAAGATAACCCAATGATGAAGCATAAATTAAAAGACTTTTTCTTAGAAGCTTTTGTTGTTTTTGGCACAGAGGATCCCCCAGGCATGACGGGATGTGATTTATTCTTTTGAAAACTTTATTGACATGACAGAGACTATACTAATCAAATTAAAAGGACTCAGCACTGCCGGTGGCAGGGAGGCAGCGGAAGTAAAATGGATGGAAATGAGAGTTCCAAAAAAAAAAAACGGTTCAATTCATCTGTCAATTTTGTGAAAGTGTTGGGTGTGACTGTAGCCAATAGCGGGACTGAACCAGACACAAGCAATTGGCATGACCTTTGAGCACAGTTTGGACATGATGCATTGATATGTGTTTTGTGGAAAAATGAGGGGAGTTTTGTTCCTTTGCCAAGAATAATTATCTTTGTTTTAGTGAAGGGGTAGAAATTCAACCAGCTAAACAGTTTGCGGCAAAAAGGATTTCAAACCAAAAAGTACATTTGTTGATATAATCATGAGCGTTGATAATAAATCATGTGCCTCTATGTAATGTAGACAAAGTGCTAGCGCGTACAGGCATGTGTATCAACATGTGTGCATCTTGTGTGATTAAGTGTCGCTTTGTCTGCATTTGTGCACGTTTAATGGCCGTGTAAATGGCCTGCAGCACCTTTGCATGAAGAACAAACACACCTGAGCACATTCAGCTTGGTGATAACAATATTTCATCTAGCCCTATTCACTATGTTTGTTTTTTTAAAGCAGAGAAACCTGTGACGAGGAGATCCTTGGATCAAATATAATTAGCCTGGACATTTGGCTCAAAGCTGCATGAAAGCCACTAAAAGATTCCTAACTGTCAGAATGATTTATTCTCATCCAAGCGTGGTTCAGGGCTTGCCAAAAATGTCTTTATTTCTTAATTGAAGAATGAAATGACCTTGGAAGCTAAAATAATGAGTTGTGTATGGGGATACTTGTATTAGCTGGAGTACAAAATGTCACTGCTTTCACAGACAGCAAAATTATGTGGTCACATCGACATGAAGATAATGATGTCCCACATGGAAACAAAGTGTCCTCAGCAACAATTAGGGTGTATGTCAGCCCTATTAAATGTACAATGTTGCTTAAATGACTAACAGAGAGCCAATATGATCTTACCCACTGCACCCCCTGACTGATTTTGGCATCATGGCAAAAGAACAATCATCGTGCAGAACCAAAACAAAAAAAACCCTCAACATTTGGCTGATGATGCCCCACGCATTGTGCAAAACAATGCCATCAAGCCCATCTCCATGACTTCTCATGACAACCAAGGTTTTTTCCCCCCTGATGTCAAGTGTGCCTTCCAGCTTGTTTACTGCTGGCAAGAAATTCAATCTTGCATCAAATCAAACCAAACAAGTGAAGCCATGTCTTTGTGGTTTAGCCTGACGCTCTACCTTTAGGTTATTTGCTTTGCCTAATGAAGGATGAAAATCACAGATGTGTTGAATGTCTTTCAAAATCTGGAAACACAATGAAGGACGGCCACAGAGCTATGAAAGGAAGTTCAGGGAATACATAATGACACATGGCTGGTGGTGATATGGGTTTTCTCTGATGGGCTGACTCATCTCAGCAGTGACTAGCACGCCGGGCTGCTTTTTCAGAAACCATAGAGAAGAAGAACATTGTGGTAATAACACACATGCCGAGCCAATAAACTCACAAATGTGTTTAAGCAAGTGAATACTATCCCACAGGAAGGAAGGCTTTCCTCAGTGGTTAAAGTCACGGATTAATGAGGTAGGACATCTGAAAACAACCTGAACTGCTGCAAAGTGAAGGCTGCAAATATGAAGCTAACAGCTGACTGCAACCTGTTAGCTTAGCATGAAGACTGGAAACAAAGGGAAAAGAGCTAGCCTGGCTCAGTCCAAATGTAACAAAATCAGCCTACCAGCAGCTCTAAAGCTCACTAACATGTTCATATCTAGTTTGCTTATTCTGTACAAAAACATTGTTATACCTGTGGACAGAGCCATGCTAGCCGTCTCCCCCTATTTCCAGTCTTTGTGCTAAGCTAAGCTAACTGACTGCTGGCTGTAGCTTCATATTTATGTATAGACACGAGAGTGGTATCAATCTTCTCATCTAACTCTTGGCCAAAAAGAATTTTTTTTTTTTTTTCATTCAAATGATCCCTGCTAAAAAACTGCTGTAGATACAGCATGACCCAGCCCAGTCATATTGTGAGGAAATACTATTGGCTGCTGCATGTAATTCTGCTGATTTAGGAATTTAATTCTAGTGATGCACTTCAAAGCTTCTGCTAAGTGCCTAGAATCTAAAAGTGAACAAACCTTAATCTCTTTCCATCCTCAAGCCAGTTTCTAGTTTTAACAGTCAAAATGAGTCATTGAGTAGGATCATAGGGTATTAATCCTGGAGTGAACATTATTGTTTGTTAATGAGGGCAGCGTACACTTAATGGCCCGAGGGCCATCAGCAATAGGCCAACCTGACCCAGTTTCAATCAACAGCTGACCTACTTCTTACGCTTGACCTGCTGTAAGAGAGCATTGGGCGGAGGGCTGACAGCATCGCCACAGTCTTCGTGAGCTTTTTTCACTGTTTTCATTCTCCGTCCAAACTAGTGATTAGATGTAAATGCACAGTGAGTCAGACAAGGTGAAAATGAATAAAAAGGTTCTACTCCAGAGAGAGCACAGCAGTGACTGTGTAAATATTCCTGCCGGTATGACAAGCCAACACATACATTAAAAATAGATAAGCAAGCTTCATCTAAATGAATGTGGGTTATTACATTTATGGCACGAACATGGACATTTCAATCAAGAATACATTACATTTCAGGTTAACCTTGTACTCAACAATATGGATCTTTAGAATTGGCATGATGAGGTTTGTATTTAGTATTGTAACGCTCAGCTACTATGGCTATAGTTGTTGAAGACTCATTTTGTTTTTGAAAAACAGCTCTTTTTGCTTACTTATCAGTCTAAATTTAGGTGTGTAGTCATAATCTGCCAATTTATAAAAAAGAGATATTTACGTGACTATGGTCAAGAAATGTACTTTATGTTTGACAAGAGATCAAGGTTAAGAGTATCATTATATATGAGTTTGTCTTGGTTTTGACAATGAGAGATTAGTTTAACAATAGTATAGGACTCTTAATTTAAAAATTATTCAACACTATTTCTTTTCTAATCATTTTCTTCTTTGTTGCATTTGCCCATTACTGGGCAACAGTTTTTTTATGTGTAACTATGTCCATGTACCTCCTTGAGGGGTCAAACACCAAAGCAGTCTTTTGTTTTACTCCTTTATCAGTGGGACCAAAGCTTGCTACTATTTTGCTGCCTTGCTTCAAGTACACAGCTGCCTCATTCACCCACAACATACCACTGTTGATACATTGCTAAAGGGCAGCACTTACTGAAATTAAACGGAGCAGTTTTTAACGGTTTTTATTCTTCCCCATTAAGATTTCCCCAACAGGGCCAGAATTGAAACCAGCTACCTTCCAGTCAGAATCGTGCTATTATAAAATCCACTCACGAAATGATAATGAAGTAAAGCTGCATGAAAAAGAGATATGGTGAGGCTTGACATATTAGAGCTGATTTTCCATCTTTTTTCAGTGCTGTGTGGTGAATGACACTTTGTTTATACTTCTCTGCAATCCATGCTGTTAAGGTTTTAGACAGTTTGTCAAATCCTGCAGAGTTTTTTCACAACATCTGTGTCCAGTTGGGCTGAATGCATATATTTAAAACTATCGGCAAGCATGATAGACAGCTGCTGGAAGCCACATATCTCTGTGCATTGTCTGCACAACTGACATGCAGCTGAAAGGGTCTTGACAAGGACATAACCTCCACAGAGATGGATATCTAGAGCTCACTGTGTGCGCCACTTTGCAGGCCTGTGTAGGAGTGTTAAACGCAAAGTCATAAATCAGCTGTGACACAACTTCTGCTGATGAGATTATTAGTTTCAGCTGTTTTAGGACATACCAGAACTATTAATTACTTGTAGAAGTGGCGTGATCGGTTACAGAGACATTTGTGTCAGTAAAGAACAACAATGACCACAGCAAGAAAAACAGGAGGGAAAAAAAAGAAAAATGTAAGAATAAATCAATTGTGTTGTTAGCTTTACAGCAACCGCCATTGGAAAGTCTAAGGCTGGAATTATGGTTCTCTGAGGATGCACAAAAACGTCTCTGTGGGTCTATGAAGCGAAGGGTGTTATGTAGAGGACTGCAGAGGAGCCGACACCTCCCAAATCTCAAGACGTCGTGCAGACCTGAGTGTCAAGGATATTGTTTGGTTGATCCCAACTCCTGAGCTTGATACCACTCTCATGTCTGCACACTAAGGCCACAGCCAGCCTATTTTAGCATAAAGACTGGAAGCAGGGGGAAACAGCTAACCTGGTTCTGTCCAAAGGTAACAAAATGGGCTTACCAGCACCTCTAAAGCTCACTAATTAACTAGGTATATCTCATTTGTTTAATCCGTGCTAAAACCAATTACTTTGTGGGTGCATCATCACCTTGTTTTACCAGACTACAAACTGTGTGATTGGTCTCAAACACTGTTTACAGTTTGTGATCGCTTTGCTCAATAATTTATTACCTACATCAGAAATGTGACATCACTTCCTTTTTTCGGTTGCGGAGAAATTCTGTTGAGCGGAAGGTTAATGTATCGTTACATTTATACTTAAAATCCAGTTCAAGGTCACATGAGAGTTACACAAAAGATTAAAGGAATAGTTTGACATTCTGGGTTTATACTCGCTTTCTTGCAGAGACCTCAAGACAAGAAGAAACAGCTTTAGAGGTGCTGGTAGGTGGATTCTGTTCCATTTCCCAGTTTCCAGTCTTTGTGCTAAGCTAAGCTAACTGGCTTCTAGCTGTAGCTTAGTATTCACTGTACAGACATCAGAGTGGTATCAATCTCGGCAAGAAAGAGTGTATTTCTCAAAACGTTTTCAACAGAGGGAGTTTCACGGTCTACACATACTGTTTTGTTTCTGTACATGTACATGTAACTCTCTAATCCTTTGGGGGTGTATATATATAAGTACAGTGGTGTATGCATTGCCTATATGTATAGCTATATACGTGTGTGTGTGTGTGTGTGTGTGTGTGTGTGTGTGTGTGTGTGTGTGTGTGTGTGTGTGAGATATGATGGCTGTCCTGGGGAGTGTGTTGTTGTGCGTGTTGCGTGCTGCTAAAGAGTTTATGTTATTCCGTCCCTCCTCTCTCCCTCGTTTACTGGCTATTCTGGGAAAATCCAAATTACAGTCTTTCAGCGTGTGGTTGGCTTGTGTGGTTCCAAATTTGTACTTAACCTACCCCTCCTGCTCCGTCCTTTTCCCTCTGCCTTCCTTAACTTCCCCCATCTCTCTCTCTATACCTCCGTTGCTCAAATGGCATTAATTTATCTGTCTCTCCACTTTGCATTCTTGCAATCTGCTTTTTGTTCATTCGGTTGAAATATACTTTGAGCGAGTTATTAGGATCATATTTGTTGAGTATGATTTAATTTAAATCCAAGTCGCATACAGTACCACAACTGTGAGAATTACATATTGAAGTCATAAGACACTAGTTCCTCCATGGTCCTCTCTGTTTTTTCTCTTTTCCCTAACACAGCTCATCTTTTTCCTCTTCTCTTTCCACATTTCTTGTTTTCTCTTCTTGTTGTTTTGTCCCAGTGCCTGTTGCTGTGCGGATGGAAGTCCTGAACACATCCACGTCTCCTCTAAAAACATATCCTCCCTGCGGCTTCACTCGCCGCTCAGTTTCAGCTCTTCCTGTCTTCCCCTCTAGCCCGCCTGTAATTACCATCGTAACCTATGGATTTGCAACCCCCTCTTCATTCACAAAATGGCTATTTTCATCTGAGTCTAAGCGACAGTGTATTTTTTTCAGATGTCTATTTGTGTAAGGATTTATGCAAATGCTCATTTAGTGGGTCTCTTTGCTTACATAATTGTTCAGCTCTATTCCTGATACCTGTTAAATCTATTCTGGCCCTCTGAATGACCCCTGCGCACACATATGAGCCTGTAAGATATCAGATAAGATATCAGTAATGGGTGCAGTCACTGAATTAAAATGACTGTATGAAAATTCTAACTTTACGGACACTGCACCTCGCTAATTGCTCATTGCTTTGACACACTAATGCACTTTTGGCAGGGCTTTGTAATCATCTCTGAATATTTTTAACATTGCAGAAAGTTCAACACCTTAAATGGCATGATGTACCAGGCTCCTTTGAAGTCCCTCTAATGAGGATAGGCAAAGCAATTTGTTAGTTTTATCTCACAGATGTGGGTAAACATTTGAGCTTTAAAAAGTCCAAATGAGAGTGCTTGACTTGTCAAACTGAGTCATCAGCTTTGATTTATTTTTTTCTTCTAGGCATCTTCATCTTATGTGTTGACACAGACCAGCTTGCTCTCAGATGGCTCTTTCACTTCTCCTATTTGACACTTTACATAATAAAAAAGTGTGCTTATATGGCCGGACATAAGTATCAATGCGTGATGCCTCAGATAAAGCTATTCAACTTTGACATGGAGCATTCTGGACGGGCTCAGTACAGATTATGTTATGATGACCACCTCCTCTGCAAAGTATCACGTCACGAGGATTTAACCAGAAATAGTACACAGAATCAGTTTGACACATTCTCATCATTGGGGCAACTATTTTTAGATTATTGCTTTTCAGGGCAGATTAATGAACTTCTTGGTAGAAAGATCTCAATGGTGGAAAGATCTCATTAAATCTTTGGGGCAAATCTGCTTTACGTAACATCTCTCAAGTCTGTTATTTCTGGTCTCTTGCTTTTTAGTCAGAGTGAAAGGCGACTGGATCATTAACCATCTTAAGTGACCAGCTGCCTCACTCTTTCCTTGTCCTTCCATGGCCTGTGGCCCCAATCCATGTGTTCCTGTGGTACTTGGCTACTGTTTATTACTTTATGCATGTGTGTTTTCCCTGTGTGCGCTTGTGAAGCAAGCTGGTGAAAAACGCATGACCATGATGAGTGCTCACCACTCACCCCTCTAATCCTGTGGAGGAGAAAGGGGAGAGGCTGCCTCAAGGCCAAGCCCTGCTGGTATGACCGAACACTGTGTGACATTCTCAGCAGCATCCCCTTCGGCTCCGCATGACAGCGACAGCGGTCACTTTTTTGCCTTCTCTTCCTCCTCCTCTTCCTTCTCTTCACCCGCTTTTCCGAGCAAAAAGAGCCCATGTTTGGTTCAGTCGCATGGTTACACACAATAAATAAATAAATCTGCATAATTACGTAATCTGTGTTTTTCTGAACTGCAGCCAAGAGTATTGCGAGTCAAGCGCTGATGTTATTTCTCATTAAGGGTGGTACAAAGCTCTCCTCAAAGTTCAGAAAAAAATAAAAATAAATGATGGAAAAACATTCAGGGTCATGCAATGCACGCTGGATATGTGCTGGTTTTGTCTGCACAGTGTGTGATCTAACAGGCTGGAAACAACTACAGAGACAAGAGCTTCTGTTGGCCTGATGGCTAATCTCAGATCAGCAGATGAGGAGCCAGTTTTCATCCACCTTCAAATACTCCAATCCAGTTATTCTTTTAATTCTGTTTTTTAGTCCAGCTTCTAAAAGTCTCACCAGAAGTCTCTCTTCCATCACAAGCCTTTCTTTCCTGCCTTTAAACCGCTCTGCTTATCGCTCCATTTTTCCTTCCCATCTCCTTTGCCTTTCCACACTTCCATCACTGCCTTTCTCCCCCTTTTCTCCCTCTTTCCCTCCTTGTTCCCCTCCTTCAGTTTTGTGAAAGGGGGCTTTATCAGTGAGCCTGAATGGTGCAGGTCCACTGGAAGCACGGACAATAGGACCATCATCAGAGGGAAGCAGAGCCCATGAAAGAGGAACAAAGACCTAGTGCCCAAGAGGGGCCCCACTCTGCACCTTACTCCAACACAGCAACAGCCTCCATTGGCCCTGCATGCTGTGTGTGTGTGTGTGTGTGTGTGTGTGTGTGTGCGCTTGGGAAAGACGTGCGTTTTTGCCTGTATAAGCAGGCAGGTGCTGCCCCTTGGGATTTCTGCATTATGGATTTGCCCCCTATAATGGCTTGGCTTTCACCTATCATTCTTAAACAGGCTGCGTTCTTCCACTGGCACTACGCAATAATCATTGTCTGAATCTATCTTTCTGCATGGCCTCCTGTGCATCATGCACTTGTGTTGTAAGATTCACCCAATGCAGGGATAGAAGGTACATGGTTTCCTGTCTTTAGCTGTAACATGATAATACACACTCCTATCATGAATATGCATGCTCACTCCCTGTCTCCTCAGGGGAGTAGGAGACTCTTTAAAAAGAAACATGTTTGTGCAGGGAAAGCTGTTTGTGTGAGCGGAGTGCAAGACAAGTCCTGTCTGTCGAACAGGTTTTTCAGTAGAAAGTAACTGGACATGACAGAGTTGACAAAGAACTCATCTGTTCCTTCATTTGGCATCGCTGTTGAGGAGGTGTACTCCCATATGCTGTAGGCTACACTTTCTTGGAAACAAACATGAGCTGAATTTGATAATTCATTAACTTTTTTGTTGTTCTTATGAATCACATAAAAGCCTGCTGATGCAGTTGCTAATCTTTTTAAAGGACAAAAACATACACATAACTAAAGTTCTGGACATTAACAGTCACGAGAGAGAGAGAGAGAGAGAGAGAAAGAGAGAGAGAGAGAGAGAGAGAGAGAGAGCAATGTAGAGATAAACAAAAAATGATTGAACAAGAGTCTATAGCCTAGCTCTGTGAGTGCTTTGAGCTAAATGCTAATGTCAGCATGCTAACATGTATACAGTAACAATGCCAAAATGCTGATGTTAAGCAGGTAGGCTATAATGTTTACCATTTTCAGAAATTAAGGTGGGCAAAGGGCAAAAATGAAAAAAAATCTCAGAATGCCCCTAAAAAACGCGAGGGGCAAAAATTGGTCTAATATTCTAATCATACATCAAGCCATAATTTTATTTTCACTCAATTAATTTAATTTCCATTTCCGTCTTTAACATACACTCACACAAACATCGCTATTACATATAAATGCACTGATAATAGCAATAGTAGGCTTTTTATTTACTCGTGTTGGCACAAGGTGGTAACCTGACTCCGCCAGATGGATTGCTTCGCATTTGCTCGGCATATCCATCTGGGAACTTTCCGTTGGAGAACTTTTGGGAAGGGCCGAAAATCCTGGTTAGCTGATTGGATAAACCATCTGTCTATCACCTATATTAGTGATAGACAGGCCAAATCAACCAATCAGATCAACGAAGCGTATGAAAATACAACCACAAGCCCCTGCTGCTGCAGGCAAAGCATAGCTCGTTAGCTCAGCATGCAAGCAACATGTCAGTAAAGGATATTTGCCGTTTGTGTAACGAGAATTTAGGAATAAAAAGGTACCCTTTCAGGTTCCCGGTCCATATTCCAAAAGAAGGATCCAAGAGAAAAAAACATTAGCGAGCAGCTAACAGAATTAGGGCTAGCGCTGTCTGAAAATACTGGTTAGCTGATTGGATAAACCATCTGTCTATCACCACCTAAACCCGCCTCAAAACCAATGCTGATTGGCCCGGTCGTTTGGCGAACGGCTCCAAATTTTCTCTATCTCAAGATGCCAGACTGATGTGCGAGTGGAAACTGGAGCTCGCGAGATCAGGACGGTCTCACGAGGCTAACAAGGTGGTGATTACTGTGTGCATTTTAATCTGGGCTCATTTCACATAAAAAAACCTGTAACGTTATGCACTAATTAGCCTACTATTTTTAGAAGTGCCCCCAAAATTTTGTGAATGGCCCGATTTTTTTGGCGTACATCTTCAGCGTGTAAGCATGCTCACATTTGCTATAGGCCAATGGCGGAGCCCGATAGATACTGCTGGACCAAGTCTCTCTGCAACCTGCCTGAAGTCACAATGTGGTTCGGATTGTAAATGAACACTTTCAAAGTAAAAAACATTTTGAAAACGGCAAAAAAGGCAAAAGGTTTCAAGACCGTGTACAGAAACTATAATAGACTTCAATGGTAGAAGCTTGCTCTAGCCGTTCGCAGTTTCGCGGGTACGGTAAACGTTTCTATGGTAACAGCGAGTTGGACCAATCAGAGACGTTGCTGTTATGCTTAAGATTGTGGGTAGTGTAGTTTTTCTCCATAAGATCGCGGATAAAATATGTTTTTCTTAAAACAAGGTTGATTTCATACAGACTTCTAGCTTCTACAGGAGCAGAAACTTTCGTTTCATAACCACATAGCTCGTGGTCAGTCTACCTCAGATGGTTTAGACATTATGGCTGATAATCTAAATCCTTATGGAGAAAGGGAATGTTCTGATTCCATACTCCACGTTCCGGAAGTGTGACATAGGCCTATTAGCATCAAAACACAAAGTAGGGCTACAGCTGATAGGCATGTCATCAGATTTGCAGATTTAGGTCAAAAACCAAAGTAGGCTATTGGTACTAGTTTTAAGTCATAGCACATGATCGTCATCGAGAGTTAACGGTGTCATGGAGATGGATCTGGATGATGAATGGATTTTTGTCCAACTACTGTTCCCAAGGCCAACAAATTAACTTTGATGTTTGACTTTAAAGACAACATGGATAAAGTGATATACAATCACAACAACTACTGAGCTAGCATATCAACAGACCCATCTCCATGACAACCAGGGACACAAAAAGAAAAAGCTAGTAGTGGACCTCGAGCTAGGATTGTTTTAGTTTTGGGAAGAGACAATTCATCCTTTTTAGCATTGTAGAGGTGTTCAGAACACAAACAAACAAATCACTGAATCCTCGAGCTGTACGGAGTATACTGAATCAGCAGCTTTCTGCAGCAAAGCATCTCACCGGTAAGAAAAATGACAAGATGTCAAAGAGACAAATAAAGGTAGTTGCTGAACTAAAGCAGGGATACATTGGAATGAGTTTTTGCCAGTGTTAATGTGATAAGAGTAGTGCATAGTATCGCATTGCCAGGTCTTCCTCCACAGTGCTGCAGAGGAGGGTCTGGTGAGTCCACACAGCATTCCTGGTTGGGAGAAAAATGTGCTCTGGTGTCTTGGCATTTCTTTAAACCAATCGCAATCATCTTGGGCAGCGCTAAGCGCAGCATGGTGCAATGGCGCAGCTGCAAAATAGCCTCGGGAAGGAACTTGTTTTGGAGGAACGTGTACGTTCAAAGGTTGTTTTAGTCGTGCAACAGAAAACTCAGATTGGACGGATAGTCTAGCTAGATGTCTCGATTTACCCTGCAGAGGTCTGAGGAGCAGTTAACCATAGTCCTCATAATTCGACCGGAGTTTAAAATGCCAACACAAAGAAAGAGGAAGGTAACGGACATCCGGCCAAAATGAAAGAATTACGGCGGAATTTCCGGCAGCACCTGAATAATCCCGGAAGTGGAACATCGGGGATATAGACTAGGTAGTGCATTACTAATATAACAGCTCTACTTTTCACCCCTTGCAGATGCTTGTTATACTATATATCACAAGATATATGAAAGAAGGTATGCCATTGAAGCAGGACATGTCTGACAAAATTCTGCTTTCCACAATCAACAATTGCTCTAGCCTTTTACTGCTTTGAACTCTGAAGGTACATTATGGCCATGAATGGATTTCTCTGAGCTCTGGACCAGATGAATTTTACTATGAATACATCAAATAACTACAGCTCCTACAGCTACTACGGAGAGACATTATTCTTTCCGATCTGACTGTATTGTGCAATAGTATTATATACAATACTTGAGTGAAGGTTATATTCATCAGTTGACTTTAAAGGGCTGAGCTGACTCATTAATGTCCATTATGCCAATGAAGACCTCTTATGACCTGGTGCAAATGATACTCTTTATGCAGAGGTTTAGAGTGCTTGAAAGGTCACTTTAGGCCTTTCTCGCTCATTAAAGAGAGGAAATGACGTGCTGTATATTGTATATATGTGAGTGTGTGTGTGTGCACCAGCTTGTTTGTGCATGTGATGTCCATTTGATGTGATGGCGGATACTCAGGCGCTGACCTGGATGAGAGGTCTTTCTATTTCTGAATGCAGACAAGATACAGGAAGCATAATATGCCGCCCACAGAACAGGACACTTGTAATCAACCTTTGACCCTGGGCCATTTCAAATCATTATCTCCAAGCTTTAGAGCAGGGGCTAATCCTTGCTGTGTTTACCACACAACTGGCACAACAGCTGGATGGTCTGTTTGCAGCCTCTCTTGACCCTTTTGGTCGGCTGATACATATGGATACTATCTGGGGTGATGTGCCCTCATTTGGATCTCCACCAATGGGCTTCAAGTAGGCATTAGTGCATGCACAGTAAGCTTCATCTCAGCAGATATGAAGGGCTCAGCCCAGTCGGGTCTAAATCATTCCATTGCTATTGCAAATTTCACTGTTCCAGTGAAACAACGCATTAGTGAAGGATTAATTAGAGTGTTCATGTTGGCCAGTGGGGTACTGGATACTACAAAGATTTGATAGACCTTCCTTGCAGGTGATCTGCTAAAAATAGATTGGGTTTATTCCAGCAGTTAGTCTGTTGCCTGGAGCAGCAGGGTAAAGGTGTGTGGAGAGCAGAGTAAGAGCCAAGTAGGAAATTGGTGGTGCTGGAAGCTTGGTGATATAGTGACTACATTCGCGTCACGTAGTCACGTCAAGTACACCAAAGTTAAAGGAGTAGTTATGACATTTTTGGGGGGAAATACACTTTCTCACTGATTAAATGAGAAGATCAATACCACTGTAAATATGGATCAAAACTGGAAACGGGTAGCTAGCGTGTTATAAATGTAGGTATATGACCAAGTTCTAAAGATGCTGAATCACAGCCAGAGGTGGAAAAAGTACTAAAATATTGTACTCAAGTAAAAGGACCAATACTTTGATGACAAATACAGTACAAGTGAAATTACCTATCTGAAAAATTACTCAAGTAAAAGTAATAAGTAGTTCATTTAAAATGTACTTTAGGTAAAAGTTACTTAGTTACATTTTTTTAAAAACTGTAAAACGGGGCAGTGGGGATCTCTCCCATGTAGTGAAAATAGGACAAGGGGTCATAAATCAAAAACTATTTTGTTTTTAATTTTTAAAAATCTATAAAAATGTATACACATGTAATAACAACTTAACACATTTCACACATGACATTAGATGTATGTGAATTAATTTAGCCAGTGTCCTACATACATTGTCCTACGGGTTGCTAGTGCTAGACAAAAATGAGCAATGCCCGAAACATGTTGTTTTGCTAATTGGCAATTTGCAATTAGTCATGAAAACTTAGTTTGAAGTACCAATGCACAAATAATTACCAAAACATGCTTCTGCAGATTAGATGTGGAGTTATTGAATGCTGCCAGTTCAGTCACCTTTGGGAGGCACATCTGACAATGCATGATGATACTATTGGCCCTCTTGAATTTACAAAACAAATGTCTTTTCAAATGTTGCCAAGGACTTTCGTTGTTTTGGGCAGCAGAATTCGATGTTTCAGCTATCATTTCTACTGAAACAGTCTCTCAACCGTCGTCGCTTGCCTGATCCACCTCCATCTCCTTCTCAATCTCCTACAGAAAGACTTGGCGCCTGGTAGGCAGCCTAGATGCTGATCATTCGTCACTGTAGTGGTAGCGATTTTTTCTTCCTTTCGGTTTTCATTAGTCAAAGTTTTTTTTTTTACTCAGTAACAGATGGAATTTGTAATGTAGTGAAATACAATACTTTACTCAAAAAGTAATCAAGTACATTTTAAATTACCAATTTTAAAAACTACTTGAAAAATACAAAATACACAACAAAACTACTCAATACAGTAACATGAGCAAATGTATTTTGTTACTTTCCACCTCTGATCACAGCATCTGGGTTAAAGCAACAATGACAGCAAGTCTCCTGCCTGATGAAGTGTGTTTTTACAAGACATTGAACGTCTACCAGTTGTTGGAAATGTTGTTTTGCAGCTAAATCTGTAGTCTTGCTGCCTTAAAAAGAAACATTTATTATTATCTATGACACAAAATTAATGATAAAATTGCATTAATTATAAAATTACTAATAATTAGTAATCATAATTTCTTTCATCAGTAAAATACCTATTTTATCAGAAAATATCCACTTACGAAATTGTGAATACCATGTCAGTGAGTTGTTTAAAGGTGCTCTAAGCGATGTAGGGTGACGGCACTTCTTGTTGACGTTCAAAAAAATTTCAAACAAACAAGGCTAGCTCGCCCCTCCCTCCTCCTCATCCCGTCCCCTCTCCCTCCCTTCCGTGCTTCCCGCACTAACCCCTCCCCCTCCCTCCCCCCGCTGGAAGACTGTTTGTTATGTTTGGTGTAGGTTGGCACAATTTGTTTTTGTTGCCGTTTGTGGAGCCTGGGCTGTCTACAGAGGCCGCGTTTTTTTACAGTGTGTTCAGGGGACAGGCAGCTCGCGGATAGTGAGGAGATGTTTGCTGTATGTGACAAAAAAAATTATATAGCCCTAAAAAACGCGTTACATCGCTTAGAGCACTTTTAAATGTAGGTAAGTCTTTCGCAATAACAACAAACAATTGAAGGCATTATCTGCTCCATCTGTGGGCGGAGGAAATGTATGACAAATTAACCTAAAAAAGACAATCTATGATAGAGCACAATGCAAGAATGGGCATTTGCTATGTAAAGCTAAAACAACATTTAAATGTACCACTGCCAATAGTGACCACAATTAACAATAACTTGTAGAAAATATGAGCAGAAGGCCAATGCCATTTTTAGTTCTGCTTTACTGTGACGTGTCTTCAACTGAGCAGGGATTGTGTAACAGCTCTGCCAGGACAGGTGAACCATGTAACCATGTTCTGACTTGTTTTCATTCTGTTGAATAAGTACTGCCTTGAGCATGCATCCACATGCACACACACACACATGCACATCCCCATTTGCACTCAACTCACTCAAACGAGCCCCCACTGACACTGAAACACGTCTCACACGTCAGTCTTTTTTACTCATGCTGCATCTACTTCATTTGCTCTTTCAATATCCATTTATAGATTTAAACACAGATGCTACGGATGTGTGTGTACAATTTACCTCCATTTGATCCCACTCAGTAAAATCAACGTTATTTCATAACACATCCTGATAGCCTAAGAGGGCTTAGCCCCATGCATGTCCGGGCCGAGGTCACAACTGTGGACTTCCCTCATATTTCCCTCAGGTTGATAATGGATAATAGGCCAGCTAAGGTTTTTTAATTGATCTCTCTCTCTCTCTTTTTTTTTTTTTTTTTATTTTTCTAAAAAGAACTGCTCTCAAACTCTTATTAATAGGGTGTCGTTAGGGATAGCAGCATTAGCCGTATGGGGATAAACTGAGTTTGTGCCTGGAAGTCATCAGCGTCTGTCAGTACTGACGCTTGCGCCCATTCTGGGACCTCGATGCCAGAGTGGGAGTGAGGTTTGTTCTGGGTCATTAAAGGGTAAATGAACCAGGAAGTCCCACGCTCTCTGTTAACAGTCTCTTTTATTTAAATCACACAGAAATGTTATGGATAAGAAATATTAAAAATCATTATCATCCTTCATGAAAGTGACATAAGATATGTTAAATTGAAGATGGAGCCATTAGAGATTGCCAGAAGTGCAAACTGGCATTTTAACATCAATTCGTCTTTAAAATTACTTTTTTTAAATCACAGTTGTTTTTTTCAGCATTGAAAGTTGCTAATTCTATCAGAGTTTCTCATAATGGCTGCTGGTGGAACAAGTAAAAGTGGTGGGGAAAAAAAAATCTGTTCCAAAATCTCAATTGTCTTCAGGGAAGTGAGAGGGAAAGAAAACCTTCATGCACAAGCAGCAACATCCTTTCTGACAGAGAAACAAAGGTGTTTATAAGTGTTTGCCTTAATTTTCTGTAAAATACAGGCTGGTAATCATATCTTCCATGATCCAATTTGTCTAATTATATAAAGGTGTCAGAATTAATATGACACCTTTGACATGATGATGAAGATGAAGATTGATCTTTTTGAAAGTGAAAAGAATGAGAAAAACACTTGTCAAATTACTTTTTACAGTTTAACAAAAAAAAGTTCTCAGTAACATTATTCCTCATTCTTCCGTCACTTTAAATTGCAGATGCAAAAATATGCAAAAGCAGAAATAAAAGTATACGCGATCAGAAGAAAAAAACATCTGATAGCTCTATCAATGCTCCATGGGAGGGATTGGGATTACAACCCATTAGTTATTAATATGAATATCGCACCAAAACATGCTGTGGCCTCCGGTCCTGCAGAGAAGCAAGCCAGGCTGGAATAGTCACAGTCAGGTTTTACTCATCAGAGGGCCTTCTATTCGTCTTCTTCTATTCCTGCTGGTTTTACTGTTAAGCTGTTTGATCAGTGTGTGGAGCGTTAAATGTACCAAAGATGACCAAAGTGTAGCACACTTACTACACACTTTACCAAAAACAGGTAAAACTGCCATTAGCAACTGTTGTCAGTTGTCCATTCACAATAAAATTACATTTAAAGCTTTAGTGCATAACTTTGGGGGGGGGGGTTGCGCACGATCACAGAAGGCTGTATCATGTGGATGCGCCGACAGTTTTGTTTTGTTTTGTCATTTCTTAGAACAGAAACAGAAACTACGCAATATAGCTTTAACATGGATGGCTGTAGAAGGGATTAGTAGCCTACAGGATGACCCTCCCACCCACATAAACCCTGACTACTGGACAGACCTTCAACATTTGTCATTATTGATGTGGCATTTAACACACCAACTCTTTCTTCTCTTCTTTAATTTCTTAAATCTCCTGCTGATGGAAAATGCTGGAGTGAATCCATTTTCCAAACGTGTAAATCAGTGGGATATCAGTTAAGGAGTTGGTTTGTGGGGAGTGATTGTTAAATGTTTGCTTTGATTTTATTGGTTAATTGTTTTACATAAAGCCTCCTGGTACAGTACGCTGTGGCTGAGTTTGGAGGGGTTGTAACATGAAACATACCACATGTGCCACAGTTTTACATGTAGTGTTTAAAGTTAAAGTCGTTCTTCATTTCAGTCCCAGCCTTCCTCAGTGTTTACTGAAGCTCACAGATATAAAGGCAGGGGTTTGATTAGGCACAGGTGCGGCTTGTTAAAGGCTGGTCCTCTGCTGGCTTCCAACCAACAGTCATGCTGCGTTCACGTAATGTTGGGTTTCCCGTAAATAGAAGTTGCCAGTTGGGAATTTTCTTTTTTTAAGTAGGACATGCAATCTCTGCAAACACTACAGATGTTGCCAGTCTAACTTAAAAAAAAAATGTTAAAAACCAATTAACTCTACTTATGGAAAGCTATGTTTCAATTATATGGCTGATTTATTAAAATAACTCAATGTGTGCATTTACAACACTGTCAAGCTCTAGCAACAAGATGTCACTCTGTTCTTTCACTTTATTTGAATGCTTCAACAGTCTGTTAACATCTCATCTATCATTATTTCCATTAACACTTTGCAGGCTGCTGGTGTAATGTGGCGCTCACACGAGTCTTATGTGCTGTGAACGGGTATTTGGCTTCAGTCTGAAATATTATTTATGCTCCAAAATTAGAAACCGTTTTCTGTTGAAGCCAATGCATAGCTGTCAATGAAACACAATGAAAACAGTGACAATTTATAGACACAGATTTTTTGTGAAACCATGAATGTTTTCATGAGATTGGTTTCCGTATTTCAGTTTCTTTTTGAATGTTTCTTTTTAAGTCACACAGCATGTCGGTCTTAGTTTGCATCAAAGGCTGCAAAAACAGAAGAAAAAGACTGAAAGTGAAAGGCATTTGCAAAATGAATTTGTCAATCTGACATTTTGGGAAAACAGAGTCGAGATACCTTGTGACATCTGAAGCAGTCAGTTGAAGTAAGTGGATTTGACATATGCTCACACAAGGTACAAAATATAGTTATGAAGTGCACCACGCCTTACCTTTTAATAAAATGCCCCCTCATATCCGTGATTTGTCATCAGACTAAAGAGTTTAGTCTAGGGTTTAGGAGTTAAAATGTTCAAAACTGGTGATGACAAAACCAATGTGTCATTTTAACAAAAATCCCCTATGAAATATTTATGCTACATGGTGTTATGGAATTGAATTCATATTGTGCATATTGTGCATTTGTAAAACATTTTGCTGGTATTGGACATGAGTGGACTTCTGCATGACTGCATGACTCTTGATATAGCAATGTTAGTTGGTCCATCACTTTGAATTATTAAAATTTTTTTTTTTTTTTTTTTCATAAACCATATCTCGAGATCTATTTTTTTTCAATATTATCCGGTCAAATTTTAAATTTTTTCAATACTTTGGTTTGTGACCAAATACTTGCAAAACAAACGACATCAGCTATACTTTTGTGTCTAGTACTAATTAGCTTATCTTAGCATAAGATGGTGAACATGGTAGACTTTATACCTCTTAAACATCAGCATGTTAGCATTGTCATTGTAAGCATGCTTAATTTAGCATTCAGCTCAAAGTTGTTGTGTCTGCTGTGCCCAAGTATCAGCTCACAGAGCTGCTAGCATGGCTGTTGACTTGCTTACCTTTCAAACCAATGATTGATTATTTCTTTAATGCTAGCATTCATTTAAAAAAAAATATTATCAACATTTAATAATATATCAACATTAGCTCAGAAGTGATATCCGCAGCAGTTTCGAGTCATGAATTAAAAGTAAGAAATCCAAGTTCCTGGTAATATAACATGTCATTTTTAAAGCGGATTTTCTTTTTAAGATTTGTTTACAAACCAGACTAGATGTACTCTCTTTGCAGCTTTCTGGGAATTTTACAGCATTATCTGTTTGCTTTGATACATATTTGGGTCAGTCTGCAACATCCTGAATCGTTCGGCCTGACACAAATACTCTCTCACAACATCTTTTTTGGAGACAAACATTAGCTATTCCTGGGCTCAAGTTTTGACCAGATGCCCAAAGTGTGGGCACATGTACATATCTGCCCACACACACACACTGCACAAGGTCTATTGCTGTTTGTGTGAGTAGGTCCCCAGCTGTTGAGTGCTGTGCAGATGTAGCAACCAGAAATGAGGGATTAAAGCTAAATCTAGAGGGAGGGGGGGAAGAGGAGGGGGGTAGGGTACAATGTGGAGACTGGAGGGATGGAACCACAGTCTAAAATGAAGAAAAGGGTTCGAGGGGTGAGAGGAAATGCAACCTGATAGAAAGATTACACACAAAATAAGAGAGAGGACACAGGCGGAGTGCAGTGCAAGATGTAGTGAAAATTAGAGAAATAGTGAGAAAGCAAAAGAAGGAAGAAGAGATGTGAGGCAGGTTTTTTTTAACAAGTGAAAGCTCGAGGGATGAGAAAAAAGTCTGTTAAAAAGAAGAGCTATACCATTGTGGGAATTTGTGAGGCTGTAGCACAGTCCGTTGTTTTTCATTTCATTACAAATTCACAGATTTCTTCGACTTTCAGAAAAGGTTGTGTTAATGCAGCCAAGAAGAAGCTGCAGTTAAAGCATCTTAAATCTCCATCCATCCATCTTCGTCCGCTTATCCGGTGTCGGGTCGTAGGGGGAGCAGCTCCAGCAGGGGACCCCAAACTTCCCTTTCCCGAGCCACATTAACCAGCTCCGACTGGGGGATCCCGAGGCGTTCCGAGGCCAGGTTGGAGATATAATCCCTCCACCTAGTCCTGGGTCTTCCCGAGGCCTCCTCCCAGCTGGACGTGCCTGGAACACCTCCCTAGGGAGGCGTTCCGAGGGGCATCCTTACCAGATGCCCGAACCACCTCAACTGGCTCCTTCGACGCGTGAAGGAGTAGCGGCTCTAATCCGAAGCTCCTCACGGATGACTGAGCTTCTCACCCTATCTCTAAGGGAGACGCCAGCCACCCTCCTGAGGAAACCCATTTCGGCCGCTTGTACCCTGGATCTCGCTTCTTCGGTCATGACCCAGCCTTCATGACCATAGGTGAGGGTAGGAACGAAAACTGACCGGTAGATCGAGAGCTTTGCCTTCTGGCTCAGCTCTCTTTTCCGCTACGGTGCGATAGATTGAATGTAATACCGCACCCGCTGCGCCGATTCTCCGACCAATCTCCCGCTCCATTGTCCCCTCACTCGCGAACAAAACCCCAAGGTACTTGAACTCCTTCACTTGGGGTAAGGACTCATTCCCTACCTGGAGTAGGCATTCCATCGGTTTCCTGCTTAGAACCATGGCCTCAGATTTAGAGGTGCTGATCCTCATCCCAACTGCTTCACACTCGGCGGCGAACCGATCCAGTGAGTGCTGAAGGTCACAGGCCGATGATGCCATCAGGACCACATCATCTGCAAAGAGCAGCGATGAGATCCCCAGCCCACCGAACTGCAACCCCTCCGCACCCCGACTACGCCTTGATATCCTGTCCATAAATATTACAAACAGGATTGGTGACAGAGCGCAGCCCTGGCGGAGGCCAACCCTCACCTGAAAAGAGTCCGACTTACTGCCGAGAACCCGGACACAGCTCTCACTTTGGTCGTACAGAGATTGGATGGCCCTGAGAAGAGACCCCCTCACCCCATACTCCCACAGCACCTCCCACAGTATCTCCCGGGGGACCCGGTCATTTCCAGATCCACAAAACACATGTAGACCAGTTGGGCATAATCCCAGGCTCCCTGCAGGGTCCTTGCGAGAGTGAGAGCTGGTCCGTTGTTCCACGACCAGGACGGAATCCGCATTGTTCCTCCTCAACCCGAGGTTCGACTATCGGCCGAACCCTCCTTTCCAGCACCTTGGAGTAGACTTTACCAGGGAGGCTGAGAAGTGTGATACCCCTGTAATTGGCACACACCCTCTGGTCCCCCTTTTTAAAAAGGGGAACCACCACCCCGGTCTGCCACTCCTTAGGCACCATCCCAGACTTCCACGCAATGTTGAAGAGGCGTGTCAACCAGGACAGCCCCTCCACACCCAGAGCCTTGAGCATTTCTGGACGGATCTCATCAATCAAAGTTGTTTGACTACATCAGTGACTTCTGCCTGGGAAATTGACAATAATCCCCCATCATCCTCCAGCTCTGCCTCTAAAATAGAGGGCATATTAGTCGGATGCAGCAGTTCCTCAAAGTGCTCCTTCCACCGCCCTATTACTTCCTCAGTTGAGGTCAACAGTGTCCCATCCTTACTGTACACAGCTTGGATGGTTCCCCGCTTCCTCCTCCTGAGGTGGCGTTTTCCACAGTTTTCCAGAAGCAACTTGGTGCCGACTGAAAGTCCTTCTCCATGTCTTCTCCAAACTTCTCCCACACCCGCTGCTTTGCCTCTTTCACGGCAGAGGCTGCATCCCTTCAGGCCCTTCGGTACCCTGCAACTGCCTCCGGAGTCCTCTGGGATAACATATCCCGGAAAGAGTCTTCCCTGACCACCGGTGTCCACCACGGTGTTCATGGGTTACCGCCCCTTGAGACACCTAAGACCACAGCTCCTCGCCGCAGCTTCAGCAATGGAAACTTTGAACATTGTCCACTCGGGTTCAATGCCCCCAGCCTCCACAAGGATGCACGAAAAGCTCCGCCGGAGATGTGAGTTGAAAGTCTGTCGGACAGGGGCCTCCTCCAGACGTTCCCAATTTACCTGCACTACCCGTTTGGGCTTACCAGGTCTGTCCAGAGTCTTCCCCCACCCCCTGACCCAACTCACCACTAGATGGTGATCGGTTGACAGCTCCGCCCCTCTCTTCACCCGAGTGTCCAAAACATACGGACTCAGATCAGATGAAACGATTATAAAATCGATCATTGACCTTCGGCCTAGGGTGCTCTGGTACCAAGTACACTTATGAGCATCCCTGTGTTCGAACATGGTGTTTGTTATAGACAATCCATGACTAGCACAGAAGTCCAACAACAAACAACCACTCTGGTTTAGATCAGGGAGGCCGTTCCTCCCAATCACACCTCTCCATGTGTCTCCATCATTGCCCACGTGCGCGTTGAAGTCCCCCAACAAAACAATGGAGCCCCATACAGGACTCCACTCAAGGTCTCCAAGAAGGCAGAATACTCTGAACTCCTCCAGATCTAACCGGTAGCGCTCCACCTCCTGCACTAGTTCCTGCTCCTTCCCCCACAGAGAGGTGATGTTCCACGTCCCTAGAGCCAGCGTCTGCTGCCCGGGTCTGGTCCGTCGAGGCCCCTGACCTTCACTGCCACTCATGTGGCAGCACACCCGACCCCAGCGGTTCCTCCCACAGGTGGTGGGCCCATGGGCTGGAGAGATGGGAGCCACGTAGCTTTTTCGGGCTGTGCCTGGCCGGGCTCTGTGGCAAACCCGGCCACCAGATGCTCGCTGATGAGACCGCCATCTGGGCCTGGCTCCAGACAGGGGCCCCGGGCTTCTTCCGGGCAGGGTCACTCCATCTCTACCTCATTCACTCATAGGGTTTTTGAACCATTCTTTGTCTGGCCCCTCACCCGTGACCACTTTGCCTTGGGAGACCCTACCAGGAGCACAAAGCTCCAGACAACACAGCCCTCAGGTTCATAGAGATACACAAACCCTCCACCACGATAAGGTGATGGTTCCCGGAGATTAAATCTCACATCCATTAATATACTCACACATGGGAGATGTTAGGATGTTTTTGCTAAAAGTTTCTGCAAAGGAACAATGCAGCTTTCAGCAGTGTTACATAGTGTTTACTATAATTGATACAAAGCTTTAGCTTCTTAAATGGAACGACAGATAACTGGTTATCATCAGAAAAAAGGTGACTTTACTGATACGTTTATAAATGAAAATATATACTGAAGATCTTAACTAAGAGAATAAAATCTTTGTCCCTTTTTATGACTAATATCTACCTTGGTTTATTCTCGCCCAGTTAGTCAAATCCTGCCCTCTTCAATATTTAAAACATTTTCAAGCACACGCTGTTGCAGGTAGTACTCAAGGCTGCTGCAGACGGCGAATGTGGTCTGTTTAATATTCTGCGATAACTTTCCTCCACTTGTCAACACATTAGTCAACTGATCTGAAGAGGATTGGCAAGAGCCCAAATTAATGTGCGCAACAGCAAAGCCCTCTAGGAAGCTTAACGCCGTTCTAATTAAGATGCATTCACATTTTCCTGCCTCTCTTAACATGTCCAAGAAGGTCTGCCTCATAAAACCCAGCAGTGTGCTGACATTGTAAAAGTGGATGTTTTCATTTAATTTAGGCCAATTATGACTGTTAAATAAATGCAAGTTTTTGAGGAATTTCAAAGAAGCTAAATGTCTCTTGCTGACAGATTTCACATTTCGACTTTAACACGACTCGTTCATCTGATCAGCTCAAAAGGGAATATTAATGAGATTGAATGCAGACCCCACATATCCTTCTCACCCTGAGTGCCGCGTGTATCAGATCAGTAGCTGTGAAATATAATAAAATCACCTGCCTTTATAGCTTGCTTACATCACCAGTGGACTGTCACATCATCCTCAACTGTCCTGCCAATAGTTCTGGGTTAAAAAAAAAAAAGCTTTCTTGCTGAAAGTGTGATAAATATGGAGCTACTGCCAGCAGCTAGTTAGCTCAGCTTAGCATAACACTGGACAGGGGGAAACAAGTAACCCTCTGTACACCTAAAGGTAAAATAATCTGCCTAGCACCTCTAAAGTCATTTCCCTGTTATACTGTGTTTCTTTAATCCATACAAAAAAAGAAGTGTAAAGACGACAAGTAGCAGTTTTACGGGGGGGATTATGTGCCAACAAACCTTTCCTCAGTTTAACTCAGTAGAAATAGGTCAACTTTTTCTGTTTTACATGGAAAATAAGTTCATTCTTGTCTTAATCTGTGATGGATCACCCTTGAACTAACATAATCCTGAATAGGAGCAGCTTAACACATGTTCAGACCTGCTTAGATGAATAAAGATAACAAAATCTATTCCAAGTACACAGACCACATAATACATAAACCAAACTCATCATTGTTTGCCTGAATTGAATTTGTATCATATAGGCAAACATACTTACAGTAAATCTGTTGCATAATGTTTTTCACATGTCCTGTATGTATCTCGCTGTCTCCCAGCAGACACACAGAATGAAAGAAAGCTTTGGCGACACCTGTGGGTGGAATGTAAATGTGGTGATTACACTATGTAGACTATACTCATAATATCTGCTGTCTAGCAACAAGATGGCTGGTAGAGATGTTTTCCCATGTTATCAAAGTTTTTTTGTCTTAAAATTGTAGCTGGAAAACTTGTGAGTATATCTGACACACAAGAGCACATGAAACTGAAACCTTGTTACACATAGATTATACAATAAATGAATGGCTGTACATATACTGTGCCTACACCTCAAAGTATTTTCAAAAATCAGGAACCCACAAAAAACTGATATAAAAAAGGCTTCCTCAGCGGTTCAGTGAGTGAATGCAGAAAATATGTAATATACTTAATATGTACACACACATACAGGCACTGAGTGGCATAAAGATCACAGAAAGACTTTTGGCAGCTAGGCCTACTATGGATTGTAAAGGATTTCCATAACCAAAGAAAGTAGACTGTAAAGTGAGAAGCATCTTTTGTAGATAGCTGGCATTGAAATATGTTTTCATGTTCACTCTGTGTAGTTGCAGTGCATGTAAAAGTAATCATTATGCCATGCATTATACATTTCCTGGTGGTTGCTCAGGTTGGTCATAAATCGTAGTTGGTGTTTGATTCCTGCCTCCTTCTATTCCAAATTCAGCAACCCCTGATATACAGTATGTGTACTGTATTAAAGAATTTGTTTTTAAGTATCTTTGGACAAAAGCAGCTGCCAAATTTCTTTCCTGTGCTGCATGATTCCACAAATAAAACACAAAAAACCTTGATTATGTCAATTACATAATTTTCCTCGCCAGAGGCATGTGACCGAAACACAACTCATTTTTTACGACTCCAAGCCTTGAAAGAGGAGTTTCCAAAAAAGCACTTGAAGGCAGCACCAAGTCTCAGTGATTGTCTCATTGATGTCCTGAGCTATAACAAGTTCTCTGAGGAGGAGGCATCTGTTTCATTGTTTGGGTCAGATGGTGCAGCTTGTCAGGGGAATTCTTCTCGACGGCACGGGCCTGCCCAAGCTACAGATGGCTTATCTCACAGTAAATGATTCAGAAAACGATAATATGTCTCCAAATGGAGGAGAGGCCAATCCGCTTTTGCTAATGGAATGTCTTGCGTAGTTAGAGTCTGGACAGAGCACTTGTTGGATATTTATTTCACAGTGGAAACGTGAAGCTCTGTGTCAGCTGCAGAGGGAAAGGTGGGCATTTTTAATCCACTCACAACACTCATTTGAATAGTAAGCGCATCAATTAATGTTCAATTTAGGCACAAGCAAAACATACGATTTTCCAGACATATTTAAGGTGTAAATATGACAGCATAAATTCCCTTACATAACTAACCAGAGACAGCCTCACTGCCAAAAATGCAGCAGGATGATTTCCTGCAAAATTATGGTTTAAGTTGTCAACTCAGGCCCTGGAGCCGCAGCTAAAACCCTTCCCCTCTTCCCCGATGACAAAACTCAAACTTCTAAGTAGGTAAAGGACTGTAATCCAAGACCTACTGTAATATTCAACAATTATCAGTCTGTCAGCTAAATGCACAAATGTCAGACAGAATCAGAGTCAAACAGCTGTGAAACAGATATTAAATACGTAATCACTTCATTGGAACCTGCTTGGTTAAGTATGACTCAACTTCTGACAACTAAATCATCAATCACATACAAATTAACGTTGAAAGTTTCTTTGCACTAGCTCCACACACACACACACACACACACACACACACACACACACACACACACACACACACACACACACACACACACACACACACACACACACACACACACACACACACACACACACACACACACACACAAAGTCTGGAAGGTAGAAGTTGACAGCCGACAGCAAAATCTGCTCTACTTCTTTCTCTCCAATGTGATGTCAGGCCTGATGTGTAACATCAAAGACAAAATCTTATCTGCTCCCTCCGTCCTTTTTGACATGGACATTAGTGCATCTGAGACATATGTCCCTCCCCATTGTCAGCTTCTTTCTGTTCTGCGTACAAAGATTAGAAAGAAGCTGACAGGGGCAAAGTGAAAGGAGAGCGACATGGAGAGACAGAGGGAGACAGATTTGTGGAGACATGAATGGCTTGCAGGTGTTATTTTCGTTTTTTGAGAGAGAGAGAGAGAGAGAGAGAGAGAGAGAGAGAGAGAGAGAGATGATAGAGTGGGAGATGTGGAGCCGTGACTTTCCCCCCACGCTGTCATTATGTTTTATGGCAGAAGTGTTTGCAAAAACCGAAGCGAGGTGCTGTAAGGATGGGCTGTGTAAGAAAGTGAATATGCAGCAAGAGTGCTGTCTGTTCAACCAACAGATCTAAAAGTGGGAGTGGGAGAAAAAGAGGGAGAGCATTGCCTTCAAGTAGTGCTCAAGAAAAACAAACAGAAGTGAGTGCAGAGTGAGTGAAGGTGAAGGAGTCACTGTCAAGACAAAGAAAGGGCAGAGGCAAAGAAACAGTGCATTCAGTTTGTTATACACTGATAAGTAAACAGAAGTAAATTTGCAAAAAGACTTTAATTGGCATTGCTTTAATCATTCTTGGATCAATTTACAGTTTTTTTTAAATTCATTCTTGTCAAAGCTAAACACGTTTCTTGTGGTTGTCTTCAACACCAGTAAATGCTTTTTGCCCGCTTCCCAAACCCCGTAACGTAAACTAACATTACAGAAGAGCACATTCTCTCATACACACTTGCATATTCAGATCCTACAAACGACTCCTTAACGGGTACGAAATTTCTAAATGCAACATACTCGAAAAGCGCGGACAAACACATTCTACATACATACGCATACAAATGTGCACACGTTTTTTTCTCTTACTCGCTTCCACACGCAGGAAAGCAGGCAGATAGAGCCACACACACACACGCACGAACACAGCACAACGCACACACACACACACACATTCCATAACCAGCATGTATTATAAATATACATTACAATGCAGACGCATTCATTTTCGCAAGTGCAGCACTTGAGGAATGCTGCTCTTCCATCAACTCTGTTTGTGCATTCACAGTTGGTTTATGACATGCACTTCAGCAACACAATCTGGTTAGCAGTATCTGGTACATGAGAGTAGGGTTACTTCGTGTATATCCCTACTGATTAGTCATAACCAATAACCCTCTCTGTTTGTCAGGCTGAATTACATCTGCTTATTTATCTACACAAGCAAAATGCTGCAGTAAAAATTCCACTGTTTAAAAAAAAGAATAAAAAAATGGCACAATAGCTTATTGAGCAAAGGCCTACAAATGCACATTAATAAATTAGGTAAATAAATAATATACTTTAATGTTAAAATAAATACATTTGAAAAGTAAATAAATTAAAAAAGCACAACATTGTAATCTGATTATTTGCCAGCCTATGTTGTATTACAATATAAAAAAGTGAACTTCTCTTTATTTGCACATTCACACGTTTTTTTTTTTTTAACAAAATGGCGGCAGCGTTACTTTGAGACTCAAAGCACAATTTCTCCTCAGGCACCTGCTGCCGCACTCTGGCGACTGTATGGGGTCGTTTCCATGGTGACTGTGACTGCTGTAATGACCATCAGCACTGATTGACTGGGAACCTCTGAAGTGGAAAAGGAATAGATTGGTTTGTCTGGCATTAAAAAGGGAACTTGGTGCGAGAGAGGTTTTTGAGAATTGTAAATTAGTGGTATTCTGAATAACTCGGCTGATTGCTGCCAGGAGAAAGGTTTGACATCCGGAAAATCTATGCGAAGTGCTGAAGGTAAATGCATCTACACACATCTACCATGTCTAAGTGCCGTCAAATTACTAGTCCAGGGTCTGTATTTTTCTAGGGTTGTTACAGTGTGAAGGCAGAAAATGCAGACAAAGGACTAGTTCTAAGAGGACACTCGCTATCTTCTAAAAAACACAGGCTTTGCATCTGTACCTATCACAAAGCCAGGGGTATTTTTGATGTCTGGTGAAAATGGTTTCTTGAAAGGCCTGTGGATATCCTCACAAAGTCTTTCCCTTTTCTTAAGAAACAGCTTGGGCTCTTATTACCAGCAGCTCCCTCACACCAGTGAAAAAACATTCTTCAATGTCCAGGATAATGGCAGCTGTTCTCATCGCTGACTGATTATATAAATATCCTGTATAGCCCAGGTAAGATCAGTACAGTTCTAGAGTCCAGCTTGCTCTTAACTACATCTAAGTCGAGTTTTAAACATTTGCATTCCTAGTCCATGGTCCAAGGCCTAAAAATCCACTGCAAAGTCCAGGTTTGCCACCTTTTTCAAAGCTTACAGTCACAAAAAAACGTTGCTTTCATCAGCTGAACAGTGCAGCTTAAAATCCTTTTTTATATCCATGCTACAATAAGAGTGTGTAGTCTACATCCAATTTATTACAAGTCCACTTTCTCAGGCATGACAGCAGCACAGAAGTTTGATCGGAATGGTCTCCATGTTGTGGCATGATGATGCTGTGGTATTCATATGATAATGACGTCCATCAACGCATGGAGTGTCAAAATACACTAGTGTAAATATGACAGCAAAAGGCCTCTCCTTTTTAAAAGTCTAGTTAAGTTTAAGTTCAAGGATTTCCTTTCTGTGTCCCCTTTGACTGTGGTTCTGTTGCACCTCTGCATTATCCTCTCCTGTGTTTCTGCCAACTTTTACTACAACAACTTGGTGGATACAAAGCCCTTTGGACAAGGCGGTCCCAGCCATGCATGAGGTGTCACTCACGGTGACAAGTCGCTAGGACAAAAGGACAGCAGACACGAGCAGCATCGCCACGGTAAGAAGAAGGCGGTCACGTGATGGGCTGCTGCCACTGACGCTTTTCTCCAGTTTGGGAACTTCAGGGTTAAATTCATCTGGAGAGAAAGTCACAGAAAGAGAAAATAAGGAAGCGAGAAAAGAGAAGAACGTGAGTGTGAAAGTGTTAGAGGGTGTGTGTGTGTGTGTGTGTGTGTGTGTGTGTGTGTGTGTGTGTGTGTGTGTGTGTGTGTGTGTCAGACAGAAGTAAACAAACCATTACTACATTATTAATTCATCAATCTAAAGGCAATGTGCGATGCATGCAAATTGTGCTTTAACACATGCAGAAAAAAAGACACAACGCAATTATCAACAAACCACCAATTATCATCAGCACTGGTACATATGGCCATTTTCCCCGTGGGATGGAAAATTAAAAACACTTTTATTTCTGATCTGTTTTTGTTTTTTTCATGTATTCCTCTTTTCACACTAATGATGTTTTTATCCTAGAGGGATTTCAATCAAACCAAATTACTATGGCCTTGCCATTGATTAGACACAACAGAACATTAGCTGGAGGGGAAAGATGGTGAAAGAGCTGGAAGAACACATTTTGTAATATTCGGTAAAAAGTGGATTACAGGGAGTCATTATGCTCTGTCTTGACAAAATGTTTCTTATTATAGCGAGAGGTTTATTACATGCCAAAAGGAGCCAAACTGCTCTGTTGCTTACACAACTATAAGAACAGCTGGGCTGACTGCACTGAGATGTTAGAAAAACCTGTTTTTTTTCTATAGAGTAATCCAACAAAGTCAGAAGAAAGCTGCAATTTCTTCCTGACGTGAGTCACATCCAGCCCACATCAGACATGAAAGAGAGATGTATGTGAAGAAGAGGGGTGATGGAAGAATTTAAAGGCTTGATATGTGTCATACTAATGTTATATTTAATCATTAGAAAGTTACTTAGGTTTAACAGCTTAAAATCACACTGCAAAGATGAAAAAAAACTTTTTTGATTGTTTTGATACAAGAAAGGATATATCTATTTGACAAATTGTGTGGCAAAACAGCAAAAATCTTGTGTTTGTCTATGAAAATCCCTTTACTTTTACTTTATTATGATGTCAACATAATATCCCAGTGCGTTAAAGTTCCAGCGGGCATATCGTCTTCCATTAAATCAAACCGGCTTTCAACAGGAAATACATCAAATTAAGAAGGTACGATGTCTTCAAAATGCTGTTTCACGGTGACGTCAAAGCCTCGCCTAGAGTTTACCAAATATAATGGAGACAGTAATTGGCTGCAACTAAAAACAAGGGTTGTGATAAGAGATAACAGATAGAGACAACAATCACATGATGTTTGATGGATGAATGGAATTTTGTTGTTGCCTTGTCAATGACACACAACACTGACATTCACACCGCAGTACACCGGGATGAACCCAAACAGAAAACAGTCAGTCAAGGCAGAAGGGAGAATATAAACCAGCACTGCCTCAGGTAATGCTCACAGGTCACTGCGGGGCCTTCACACCATCTGGGTTGTCTCTCCAAAAGGTTTAATCAGAGAGGCTCCAGAAATAAGTTGTAGACTCAGTGACCAGAAGAAGAGACACCCTGCGCCTGCAGAAGAAGTGAGCTCTCGCTTACTTTTACACAAACAAGAACATGCAGCCACAGCTGCATTTCCACAGTTTCTTCAGATGAACTGATTCATTTTGTGTGATGTTACAGACTTTATTTGTGGGTGCCAAGAGCTTTGACAATCACAAAGCTGTACAATATGCACCTCGTAAAAACCCTTGCTATTTAGGGAGGCCGCCCTTGGAAGATAAATGTGGGGGACGCCGGGCGCCTCGAGCATAACAAGTTATCAAAAGGTCCACAGTATGACACTGAACATCACAGTACAATTGTGGGATACAGCAATCAATTTCCGAGCGCTCTGGTGCTGTCTCGTCTGTATGGGGTATAACAACAGACGAGCACACAGGGTAGCTCTCCTGTCTGCTGTAATCGCCCAAGGCATTTACAGTGAGATAAGAAACATCAGCTCTAGACTGTCCGTGAGTGGAAGAAGGCTGTCTGGTCTGATAAATCCTTGCGCAAACTATGCCACAACGATGGTAGACTCGCAGTGATGCGTGAACAACGTGAGGCGATGGACCCGTCATGTATGGTTACTGCTCTATAGTGAGTCAGTGGGGGAGATGTAACAGTGTGGGGGAAATTCAACTGGCTTAATGCCATCTTTCTTCATAGTTACCTGGAGCTACCTCCGTGACATAGAGCAACAGAAAAATGACAACAAGCATGGATGAGATTGATGCAGCTCTAAGTTCTTGTAAGATTACAAACAGAGCGAACAACTGTTTAATATGAAAATGTCTTTGATTGTCATGACAAACCTGAACTTAATTGCTCCTAGCAACCGCTATCGTAGCTTTTGTGTGTCAATTCAAAATATCGTGATGGATACATTACTCACAACTGACTGGTTAGAACACAACAAAAAAATAACTCCTCGACCCAAGAAAAGACAGAAAATGAAGAGGAAGCTGTTAAATGGGGCACATCATGAAAACTTCTGTAGTCCTTGTGCACATACATTTGAGTATCTGGAGTGCCTACCAACCCGCAATCTGTGAAATAAGACAACCCAGTTAGTTTTTTGTGGGCTGCCTAGATCAGAACCATGGGACCAAGCCACTTAGATTTGACTCCCCTTCCTATGCCACATACAGGCTCCTTAGAATATACTCCCCCACCCAACCATCAGAGTATCTCCCCCCACTACCTTTGCAAAGGTGCGCCATAATTTTCTCACAAGCTAATCAGAGCAGACTGGACTTTTCGGGAGGGAGCCATAAAGAGACAGGCACTCAAACAGAGTGTTTCAGACAGACGGTGAATACAGGTATATTCAGACAGACAGCACGAGAAAAAAATAATGTGTTTTTTGAACATTAAAGCATGTAAACATGTTCTAGGAGGAACACAAAATACAAGTATGAACCTAAACATTTGCATGATATGTCTCCTTTAAAGGGATACGCCACTGTTTGTTGAAATAGGGCTCATCACGGTCTTCCCTAGCTGTGGGCCAACGCATTTTTTGTCTCCGTGCAAGTAATTAGGTTGTTGTTTTTTTTGTTGGCTCACTTTTACTCACAACATGCTAACCGGCAACATAGGATTCCATTCACTACGCTAAGCTAACTAAAGCGGACTAAACAATGCATGCTCAAAAAATGCGTTGGCCCACCTATCTACAGCTAGGAGAGACCGTGATAAGTCCTATTTCAACAAACGGTGGCGTATCCCTTTAAGGGTAACTACCATTTTTTTCAACCTGGACCCTATTTTCCTATGTTTTGTGTCTAAGTGACTGATGGGAACAACAATCTTTGACATTGGTCCAGTATTAAGCAAGATCTCTGCAGTCGGCAGCAGCGAAACAAGCTACAATGTAAGTTAATAGGGCAATTGTCCAGCTTGTATTTACCTTCACAAAAGTGTTTGTTTTACCACTTACAGGCTCAGATTAATATTCTAAGTGTCTGACAACATTATGGAAAGGATCCCTTCAGAGATAGACCTTTAAAACCTCTCTGAGACCTTTCTGTTTAACCAGAAACAGCTCTGAAGTCGCTAGCGGTAAACCCACCAGATTCCATTTAAAAAAGCAATACTTTTAGCGTGTATAGAGCCAACATATTTTCACATGTAAATCGGTAAACTATGCGTTTATTTCAACCAACACTAAAGTTGTGATGGTTCGAATGAAGTGTATTTAACGATGCTAAAATTACTGTCTATTTACATGGAGTCGGGTGGGTTTAGCGAACGCAATTTCGCGGATGTTTTTATGTTTAAGAAAAGGATCTTACTTTAACAGAAAAGTCGACCTCCTTAAAAATCCTTGTCAGACACTAACAATATTAATCTGAGCTTGTCAGTGGCCAAACGAGCACTTTTGTGAAGTTAAATACAAGCTGGATAATTGCCCTATTCTAATCAGTCACTTAGAAACAAAAGCATTGGAAAATAGGGTCCAGGTTGAAAAACGGTAGTTACCCTTTAAGTTGCTACTAAAGCACTGTAGCTGCTATCAGCCTCAAAGCTGTTTTTAAAGCAGTGTTTCAATTCTTCTTTGTATACAGACTGCACATGTTGGATGAAGTGTTTCTGATTACTTGGTGGATCACAGCTATATTTATGGCGGATTTTGAGCAAATCTGCACATAACAAGTCACTCAGAACGGATGAATCCAAGGTGCTGGTGCCTATTGATGCATCTTAAAATGGTCTGTTTACGGTTGCATTTTCTGGTCCACCAACTTATTTATATTGCAGCCTTCAGCCCTTCTACTGCTGCAGACACTCAATATAGGAGGAAAATGTTTAAGGGCAAGTCACAGATGGAGGAATGCAAAGAGTATACTAAGCTTTGCTGCAGGAAACTATAAGGTTATGATTAATTCAAGCAGCAAGCAGCAAGGCTGATGCTGAACTGTTGTAGCACATTTGTGGCAATAAGCCGTTCATTATAAGACGTTCTACTAACTAATCTCTGCTATTCTGCTATATAGAACAGATGTGTCTTTCAAGGGGTTTGGAAAATAAATTAAAATCATTAAAAAAAGATAAATCAAGTCAATTCACAGGATGCTTCTGGTTTATTACAACGTGGGTCTTGTTTTTGTAGTTTATGTTACAAAGTAGACTCAACAAAGTAATAATTGAGATATGAAAACACTTTCTAATGGGGCAACAAAGACAGGAGAGTCAGATTATCTGGTAGGTTGTAAACAAGCCAACAGCGTCCACTTTCACAAAAATGATTCACAAGCACTGCAGATTGCAAATGATGGCAGCAGCTCATTTCACAAATGATAAACTGTGATGATTACAGCAGACAGCTTGAGTAATATTTTTATTGTTGGCCTCCATTTTCTCTTCCAAGTAGGTTTGGCTGACCCAGGGATTTGTTTAAATCATCTAACTGCCCATGTTTCTTGCCCTCTCTGACTTTAGCAAGGTCACAACGTTTCCAGAACTAACTTAACAGCCTTATTATTACCCATAGAAATGATGGCTGAAAACTACAAGTTGTAATAGACCAGAATTATCCTCAAAACACCCTGTTAAATAAGGATAATGTGACATAGAAGCGAAGCTAATAATAAAGTAACGAGGATGACAGCAAATCCAAACATATGTGGAGAGAGAGAGAGAGAGAGAGAGAGAGAGAGAGAGAGAGAGAGATTTGTTGATGCAAAGCCAGTCTGTGGGCTGGGCTGGACCTGAGGGTGAGTCAGAGAGTGGGTGTCCAGCGGTCAGCAGGACCATCAGGGTTACCAGTTGTATTTAAGTATGTGTGCGTGTGTGTGTGTGCATACATCTGTGTCTCTGGATTTCTCTAAATTTATTCAGCAAAATGCATCACAATGCTAGAGGCTATGATTTCTTTTATGATTCCCTGCCAGTGTGTGTATGTTTTTTTTATATTAAATTCTACGTAAGCTCGGAGTCGGAGATATACATCAATTAATTTCGCCCACCACTGACTTTCTCTTTCCTCTGCAACCCCCTCTCTGCCCACTCAATGGTTTTATGTCTTCTATTTTTCTTTTTTTTTTGCCTGTTTTCTCTCTCTCTCTCTCTCTTTTTCTTTTTTTTTTTTTTTTTTTTTTTTTTTTTTTTTTTTTTTTTTTTTTTTTTTTTTTTTTTTTTTTTTTTTTTTTTTTTTTTTTTTTTTTTTTTTTTTTTTTTTTTTTTTTTTTTTTTTTTTTTTTTTTTTTTGCTGATCGCTCAAGAGCTCTCTTCACTCCATCTCTGTTGGTCTCAGTTTATCTTTTAGGCAGTACACTTTTTTCCCTCCACAAAAACCCTCTCACGCACGTTCCCTTTTTTTCCCCTTTTTTCACCCCCCCCCCCCCCCCCCAAATGAAACAAGCAAACTAAATGATTCCCGGCAAGAGGCTTTTGTGAAAAAGAAAAATAGAGGGTTTATGTAACCACTCAGCTGCACAATTGACTTGCTCTCTGACATGTTTGCTCTTTAGCAAACAGGAACCTTTCATTCCTTACAAGACCTTTACTGACCTTGTATACGTTTTACCTGTGTGTGTGTGTGTGTGTGTGTGTGTGTGTGTGTGTGTGTGTGTGTGTGTGTGTCTGTGTGTTGTACATTGAAGGAGATCAAGTTTTAGTTTTTTCTTTGTAATTCTGGTTTAATATTACCCATTATACCCATTCTGATAATTTAATTTAGGTGTCAAACTGATCCAATACTCATGCTGTTGGGTTAAGTGGGTTCATTTGTTCTTACACAGATGCCCTTAAATGCAGTATGTAATATGTAAGAAAGTAAGTGTGTCACTACTGTAGAATCACTAGTTGTATTGTTCACCGTCTTACCCATGTAACATTTTCAAAAGCAGAAAATAAAGGTTTTACTCATCGACCAGCTATGGGCTGTGAATTTTCTTTTGCAAACCACAGAATAAATAAACTAAAACGAACAAACGGTTGGTTCCTTTCCACAATGATTGGGACACAAATCGAGCTTTGCGGCCTCAGCAAAATATTGACCGGCATCTGGCTATTGGCTGCTATTCATTTTCGCCAACTCAAAGTCACTCACCAATGTTGTGTATTTTGATGTTTGGCCTGACTGTGTACTCGGGAGAGGTCTGACTGGAGTCATCATCTGCCTGGGAAACTGAGGAACACACCGCATGTACACACAAAGACAGAAAAGAAAGAAAATAGAGGGAGAAATAAAAAGAGAGAGGGAGGAGAGACCGGGAGAGAAAACACCTCATTAAAATGACAAGACTGGGAAAAATGTGCATTTTTTGGCACCACTAAATTGTATACAGATATAGCAGAGCATGGAGCAGTTGGTATGCCCCTGTCACTGAGAAAGCATAAAGAAATCCTGGACTGAGAATCCAGACTTCTATGTGAAGATTAAAAGCATTTGGAACCTGTGGACAGAAATCATTTTTACATTTGCTGTTCGTCTAGACACAGAATAACATTCAGTCTGCATCGCCAAATTATCCATGAATGAATGATGTGTGGGTTTGTCGATGTGCATGTGTATACATCTGTGTATTTTCTGCTCTTTTTAAACTAAATATGTGTGTTTGTGTGAGCCTGTGATTCTGAAACATAGTTAGGAAGATGAAAGAGCATTCACGGAGAATTTACATAGAAGCTGGTAGCAATCAAGTTGCAGCTCTTCCCAGATGAAAAACATATGCTATGATTATTCACATTATTCACTCTTTGTTATCTTAAAGTCCTAAAGTAAGGGTTAAGGTGGGAGACACGCAGAGAAAATAAAACCGGTCTGAGGGCAGCTGAAATCAACAGCTTTTTGATAGAAAGCTATTAAAATGACCTTGCTGAGTAAAGGTTGCAGATTGAAAATTGACTAAATACACCAATGCACAGATTGCCATTCATGCACACGTACACACACACACACATTAAAAAGATTTACAGCTGTCAAACTGCCATGTGCAGTCCTACACACATGCTCTAACTTCTACATCTCGCACACACACACAGCGATGCACACAAACACACAGAAGCAAATGGAGGCGTGGTAGACACATCAATAGATTTGCCGTGACACTGGGATGGGGTGGTGGGTGTTAAGGTGATGTGTACACAGGGGCTGACACTGGCCTGAGTGTGGGATGTATTAGTGCTGACAAGGTTAGAGGAGAGGGGGAGGCTTTCTGCACTGGGCTCCCTGATCAAAGGCCTGCAGGGGAGAGAGCAGGCTACCAGGGTAAAAACACACACACACACACACACACACACACACACACACACACACACACACACACACACACACACACACACACACACACACACACACACACACACACACACACACACACACACACACACACACACACACACACACACACACACACACACACACACACACACACACACACACACACACACACACACACACACACACACACACACACACACGGCAAGCATCAGAGAGCCAGAAAGAGCGAAGAAGAGATAGACAGTGGGGGATAGGGAGGAGGGGGAATGACAGAGAGAGAATGATGGTAGAGAGAGAGTTGAATCTTGCAGCTGCATCAGTTTTTTTCTTTTACATCTTTTGTGCGGCTTCACGAGAGCATGTCATTCACAGAGAGAGATAGAGCATTACTGTAATAGCACTGAGACAGAGAATAACATTAAGCCATCAAAGCGCTGCTTCGAGGGAAAAGACGCTATCATCAAAACCTCGCCAAGACACCGCACGGCAGAAAAGCCTCTCTCTGAGACAAGACTGTCAGATCTTAGTTTTTCTGTGTGTTTCTCTCTGCCTCTTTGTCTCTGTTTCTCTGTGTGTTTGGGAGATACAAAGAGATAGGAGGGGAGAGCAAAGTGGAAATGAGACACAGAAAGAGAGGAAATGGTATGAAATTAGTGGAAGAGACCTATGGAGGTAAGAGGAAGTTGTTGGGTCTCACCAGTGGAGCAGCAGACATAGACCCTGAGTCTCAGGCAGCTGTGGCCGTGGTGGTGGGTGGGCGTGGCTGAAACAGAAAGCAAACACACACAACATGTCAACATTGTGCCCTCTGCAGGCCACACCACCCTCAACAATCAGCTGTGCAAACTGCAGCTCTGCAACTGAGTAGCAGCCTGTCCTCAGCTGAACTTCCAGAATCTATTAGCAGCACCCACATGCTATCAATACATGTGGGTGACAGCGGCTGAAGGGAAGATATTAAAATATTGGATGTTCAGCGCTCTCAGGCTTTTTCTATCCATCACAATAAACCAGTGTTTACTGGCCTGACTCACAGATATAGTAGTACTCCTGGCCAACGTTGAACTCGTAGCCCAGCGAGAAGGCGCTGTAGCGCTGGAACTTCTCAGAGAACTTGATGGGAGCGTGAGGAGCGTGGGGCCGGTTGCACTCCCAGCGCTTGAAGCCCAGCTGGGGGTCACAGGTGCGGTAACCGCGGTAGCTGACCATGTAGAGAATGTACTGCTCGGCCACGGTGCGCTCCAACGTCCCCCGCTGGCTGGTGTTATAGTGCGGGCAGTAGATGTCCAGGTAGTCATTGACGCTGACCTGCACCGTGTATCCCTCCCTCCGTAGCCTGAATGAAAAATACAGATAGAGGAGAGGAAGGACAAGAGGAATAAAGAAAGAAGGAAAGACAGACAGAAATGTGGATAAGTAACTAGGGCTGCAAATAATTAATTTTTTAAATTATCTGTTAAGCACTAGTATAACATTTGGAGCCTAGTCGCCAGCATGAGGTTGCCAGGCAACCAGACTCCAGGAAATTACTTATCCCACACATAAAACCCCATAAAAAGGCAACTTGTCGGTTTTACACTTATAACATTAGTGAGCTTTATAGGTGCTCGCAGGTGAATTTTTGTACCTTTGGACAGAGCCAGGCTAGCTGTTTGTTGCAGTATTCAGTCTTTATCCTAAACTAAGCTAAGCTAAGCTAACTAGCTCCTGGCTATAGCTTCATAATGAACAGACAGATATAAAAGTGATGTTAATCTTCTCATCTTTGTCTCTGCAAGAAAGCAAATAAGAGAATTTCCCAAAAATGTTAAACTATTCTTTTAACCTCTCAAATACATTTACAATTAACTACCTTTTCCTCAGAGCACATTAACACCCTCTTCTCTTCAAGACAGAAACTATTATACCTTTCTCCCTCCTCTGTATATAAAAACACACATTTCCTCACTACATGCCTCAGGGCGAGTGCTGAGAACAGTGCTCAGAATGATAATCTGCACTCCCGTCTCTTCCCCTGAGCCAGCTACAGGCCGGGTCATTGAGGCGGAAGGAGATCCTGTCAGTGGCGATGTATGCTCTGGCCGCAGGGGAACCGGCCTGTACATGGTACATATGATGGCCCAAGCTCCCTTGGCAACCGCCGCTGATGGACGAGCAGGCTGTTAGCAGGTAAGGAAGGCCACTCTAAGGTTGAGCGTGTGTGTGTGTGTGAGTGTGTGACGTACATAATGGCACAGCTGATTCAAGACTCCTCACTGAACAACTGAGTCGATGATGTGATATGATGTCGCATTCAGCTGCCACGCTGTGATCTTCACTGTTTATAATACTAACTATGCTTATTATGTAAATTACACAATCTGTAATTAGACAAAGTAGAAGTCATTAGAAGGGCTCCTGCAGGTGAGCTGATGAGATGGGAATTGTCCTGGGCTGCAGTGATGTGAAACATGCATCAACTACAGCTGTAATGACCCATTTGCACCACTAGGTGGAGATATTGCACTGTCTTATATTTAAATAGCAAACCTCCCCCCTTCCACCTCTGCACTTATTTTTTCTCTCTCTCTCCTGGTTGTCTCCTCTTTCTTACACATTTTCTGTTACACAAATACACAAATACACAAATACACACACACACACACACACACACACACACACACACACACACACACACACACACACACACACACACACACACACACACACACACACACACACACACACACACACACACACACACACACACACACACACACACACACCCCTCACTGCGTATGTATTGTGCTCACACACGCGCACACACAAAGCTGCTCACACAACTATACGCACACATGCATACGTTACTGGGTCAGGCCTCCAGAGAGATTATTATTCAATTACAAAATGTGGATCAGAAATGTCATAACACCTCTCTCCTCTCTCTCTGTCTCGCCATCTTTCTTGCTGTGGCGTTACAATGGTTCCTTTTTTCTGGATCCTCTCCTCCACTCCCGTCCTCCTTCTCATCTCCACCTCTTCTCTTCGTTTACACATATGCCGAGGCAGATGAATATCAATTCTCTTAACCAGAGTTCTTCTTGGGCCATCAATCTTATCTGTGCTTTCGATCCCCGCTGCTTAGATGTGAGATGACAGACTTTTGTCTTGCAGTGTTGCGGGAAGAGACAACACAGCTATGCTTCAAAGGGACTATATTTAGAGAGGGGGTTGGTGGTGGAGGAGGAAGTTTGAGATGGGGGGAGAACAGAGGGGCAGAGACAGATAAAGCGGTACAATGGGTGTGGGATAATGGTAAGCAGATAGACATAAGATGAAAGTGGGAGAAAGAGGGTGCTTTGAATATAAAAACATGCCATGAGGAGAATCCTGGATGCAAGTGGCGTGTAAAAAGTCGGGAGAGTGATGCAGTCATTGAGAAATAGGTGAGAGGATGGCAGTGTGCGAGAGGACCTGAAAGTAAGGAAGCAAAAGCAGGAGGAAGAGTGTACGTGGGTCTGTATTTGAGCACTCAATCGTATCTATGGATAAAACGCTGCTGGCTGCTACTGAGACAGTAGGCTACAGCAAATGCAGCTAACTCACCAGCATCGATGCATAGGTTCAGGTTTTAAGATTTACTGGCTGGAGAGACAAAAAAAAAAAAAGACATGTACTGTACATGAGCGGCTACTGAAATGGACAATAATAACTTATTTGGTGCATCCATGTGGCTTGAGTGGACAAGCTGGGGATGAATCTAGGACTTCAATGATTCATTATCAATATCTAATTAATTTATTGATCATATAGTCCATACAATGTCAGGAAGTAGTGAAAAATAAACATTACAATCTCATAGAGCCAATAGTGACGTCTTCAAATTGCTTGTTTTGTCCAATCCAAAGTCTAAAGATATTCAATTTACAGTGATGCAAGACACAGAAAAGGCCTTTGAGCTGCACATTTGGGAATTTTTTTAATTTATTTTTTGGTAAATAACTTAATTTAATTACTGGAAATGGATTCTCAAAATTGTTGTTGATTCATTTTCTGCCGTTTCTGATTGTGTTCAGCCCCAGATGAACATGTGACTCTGTTACTTTACTGTCAACTGTTTTGTTTTTTCACTTCTGCCTCAGTAGACGTAGCAACACAGCAGGAGAATATTTTGTTCCTATCGTAAAGTCAGCGATAGAAGAATCAGAAGAAAAAAGCAAGAGGGGAAGAAGGAAGAGAAGGTAAGGTGGTGCAGAACAGAAAAAAGGAGACTAAAAGAGTGGAGTGAGAAGAACAGGCTGGCTGGGTGAGACGAGTCCCTCTAGGTGTATGCTGTTATATAAGCAGTCCACTTAGTCGCACAAGACAGAAAGGTTGCAGGGCAGAGAGGAATGGAGGGAGGAGAGGAGAGAGGAAACAGAAGGAGGGGTGAGAGGAGATTTAATAACTTACAGTGGGGGGGTGGGGTGAGGAAGGAAAATGCATTGAATGATGACAACAAAGAGAAAGGCACAGAACGGGAGTCAAAGGCCTAGACAGAGACATAGTGCTCCCCGGGGATAAACATATATGTGGTAAAAGTGCATAAAAAAGACTGATGGCTCTCATTCTCTTGTTGTCTTCCCTTCTCCTGCGGGCCCTTCCCTCTCCAACTCTCTCCCTCTCTTTCCGCTATGCATTGTCTCTGTGCTGGTTTTGCTGTCTCATCATCATTTTCCTATGAGTGGGAGTGTGCAGCTAGTTAGTAAAGGCTGCACAGGCTGGTGAAGACTGCCAGGGGAGGCAGATAGCAGGGGAGAGAGAGAGAAAGAAGAGGAGGAGGGGGGGGGACAAGCAAGGAAGACAAAGATAGCACTACTGCACCTTTCACATCTGCGCTAAAAAGAGTCTTTGGAGAATACTGGCAGTATCAATAAATAACAACTGTAAGGTAGCGCTGAAGCTAAAGACACTTAAAAGCATACAGTGGACAGAAACAGAGCATCTTCTACAGCCACAGAAAATCTATAATTCCTGTAGTAAAATATAAAACACCACAACACCATAAATAATAAGTTGTTAGTAACAAAAGTGAGGAATATTTCCCTCACCCTCCACATGAGTGAATCATCTCTTGTTTTGCTTGACTGAGCTTAAAACTATAACAAATCCATGTCCTCTGTCATGTTTTTGTATATTAATTTTGCCAGATAGCATCAAAGCAGAAGCATTTGATGCTTTCAAGGAAAATAATACCAGCGCAATTGTATTTGTTTCCACCCTACTGACATGAATGGATAATAAAAGTCTAAACCCAGCGAGGTATTCTTTACAGTCTGAAGTTAGTGAAGTTAGTTTGTTCTGCTGCAGGTTCGCCCTACATTACTGCCAGAGGCTCCAACTGTTTTCAAAAATCCATTAAAAACAGCTGGAAGAGACAAGTTGTTGCTTTTGACAAACATAGTCCAACTTTGTAGCAGAAAATACTTCTGACTGTGGAAGAAAAAAAAACACTTGTGGGTTTCAACACTTCAGGTATTAATGCTGATAGGCACAGTAAATAATACAATGATATCAGAATTTTACTTTGCAAATTAACATATCAGGAAATGTTAGAGGCTCACTTTTATGGAATAATATCATAGCTGCTCACTGGAAAATTAAAATGTCACATGAAAGCTAAATAACTGTTGTAAAGCAAAGTGCTTTTATTACTTCCAATACATAACGTTGCAAAACATCGGTTTACGTGCAAAGATATCAATGATCTGTCCTCCAACTTGCTTTATTTGCTTGTACATTTATGAAGCAATTATGAACAGAGCTTTTCCGTGTCAAAAACAGCACCATGGACTCAGTATGATAACATTTGAGGAATCGACTTTTGCATAAATGTTCTTGTCGCCGCACAGACTCACATCCACCACACCAACAGTAAGTAATCTATGTCTAATTAACAGTACAAGGTGTTTTTTTGGTGTCTGAATTACTGCTGTCCAAGATGGCTGCCATAAAAAATTTGTTAATTAAACTTTTTATTAAAGCAATTATGTAAAATCTCGTGTCTCTACAGTGCCACTATCCAGCTATGTTTTTTTTGGTTTCGTTGTAGAAGCTTCTCTCCGTAAAGATGAGGTCAGCGTCGCATCATTGATGACCTTAAAACACACACTCTCTGGGGTAATCAACATCACAATCATCAGGAGGTTAAACTACCGATGCGCAAAATGGCGTGACTAAAAAGCCATTTGCGAATCGTCTGTTTACCACCGACAAGACTCTTCCAATCGAGTCCCCTGGCAGGGACAAGCTGGGCCCTGCTGTTTTTCTCTGTACCTCAGCACCAAAACTCATTACTTGTGCACGCACACATGCGCACAAAGGACACAGACAACCATCACACATGCATGCGAGCGCGCGCACACACACACACACACACACACACACACACACACACACACACACACACACACACACACACACACACACACACACACACACACACACACACACACACACACACACACACACTCTCTCTATCTCCTGTGAGTCGTCACTGATTGAGTTAACGCCACAATTAACGGGTTTACAATGTTTCGATCCAAAATGGAGGATTGAGGGAGAAACAAGTGCTGAGCTAGTCTGTTGGAAGAGGCAAACGCTGCAACTCTCTTCTTAGACTATTAGACCACTGGGAGTCATCCACCAGTTTCCTCCACAACCTCTGTCCACTTTGGCCTCAGAGAAATTGAGGGGCATTACCTTGTCATATTTACTCACTCCTGTATAAACCTCCCAACGGCTTATTCCCCGGCCTTCCACCTTTGCTTTCCTCATTTGCGAAGCTCTGACACATTTCTTTGCAATAACATTTTCTAACATTTACAGAAACCTACAACTGGGAGCTATCCTGTACAGCTACACCACCTACAGCATAGTTCTGCTCAATAAATTACAAGTCTTGCTCAAGGACACCTGGACAGCTACAACAACTACCTTTTAAGACGATTACCTAAACACCAGGCCAAGGCTCACAAGTTAAGTTGTGATTTAAAAAAAAAAAAATTCAATTGTCATAATTTTCTCAGAGTGCTCCACTCTCTGCTCTGCTACTGACAAATGCCACCAATTTAAAATGAATTAATAACTTCAGTAATTAATACATTTGTGGCGATCATGTGGCTGGTCATGACATTTACTCTGCATGTCAACAACAATGAAGTGAAACAACTTCATGAGCGCAGCATTAAACGCTCAATTGCTGCTGCATTTTGAACATGCAGAAAGTTATTGATTTCAGCTTTAAAGTGATACTTTATTGATCTCCTATTAGTGAAGTCTTTTTGCTTTCCCCTCTCGTTGGGAGGTCACGGTGCAGCCTCAGCTAAAGAACAGCATCGGGCAGCTTGCAGGGCAGATTCTTGCCGACACGGGCTGAAAAATGGATCTTTCACTTAAAGGACAGACTATCTGCTCACTATTTCACCCTGCAGTTGTGTTGCTTGGTGTCTCCGTTTCCCCCAGCCTCACTACGGGCATGCCTTTAGTAAAGTGGGTGGGAAGGAGCTAGAGGGACCCGTTCAGAAATGTAAGGTATTTGCCAACTAAACAGAGGCAAATGCACCTATGAGAGGGGCATGCAGCGTCACATATTAAGAAACACAGAATTTCTGGCAGCAGGCCAGGATATATAGATATTATAGTTTAATAGCAGATTTATAGACCACAAATACACACAAGGTTCCCAATATGGGGCTTTTGGACCCTCTAAAGGGGTCACAAGATGATGAAAATTCTAGCAATTCAGAAAAGAAAATCTGATACAAAGGCTTAATTCCTTCTGTTATTCTCTTTTTAAATTATTATTAATTAATGCATCCTTTTGTCTATTCAACATCAGAAACCTTTATCACAATTTCTTACAGCCCAAGGAAACGTCTTCAAATCGCTTGCTTTGTCCGACCAGCAGTCCAAAACCCAAATAAATTCAATTAAGAATGATAAACAGCAAATCCTCACATTTGTGCATTTATTGACTAATTGTTTCACTACTATGTGATACACAAAGTTATATGTGTTATTCATGTATGCTAAAATGGGTCTTTCAGCATTTTTCTTGTGGAATTCTGGATAGCTTTACCTCTTCAATCCTTTCGGTATTTTTCAACCTGGACCCTATTTTCCTATACATTTGTGTCTTTGCATTTGTGTGGACAAAAATCTTTGAATTTGGTCCAGTATTGAGCTAGAACGCTGTAACCGGCAGCTGCAAACCGGCAGCTGCACACCGTGCTTCAATGAAATCCTATAGGGAAAATGCGGACTGTCAATGTACGTCCACTAAAAGTCCTTGTTTTTAGGTTGAAAAATACCAGAATTACCCTTTAAAACTAAACAATATTGGAAGTGTGGTTGAAATGCTCACATATGCCTTTCACATATGTAACGCTTAAACAGGGTTGCTCCTGTTTAAGGAGTTGTGAATCAAAAAGACCGGCCCAACGCAAAGGGCATTTTGTGTTTGCTTGTCGGCTCAATGGGCATTCTTATTTGAATTGTTGCAGTGAGGGAAACAAAATCTGATCATGATCAACATAATAACACCATTGCCACAGCGCCAATCTCTGATTAAATCATTTGCAAAGCATTATGGGTTGCTGCCAGCTCGTTGAGAGGAAATATGGACAGGCATAAATTCCATTGATTAATCTATGTGGCTTAAGCTGCTCTTTACTTTCTAGACATCCACAGAGGAAGTTTAAATATCAAACAGAAATATGGATGACACAGTTGAATATTAAACCGTGGCTCTCCTCCAGCTAGACTCTTTGCATAAAATAAATGTAATAGATGCCACTAAGCGTCTTTTTTTCCTTTTAATACAGTGAAACGTTTCCAAGGACCACTTGGGAATGTTTTTCTGGCTGTAGTTGGCCTCTGTGCTTTGGGCTTTGCATTGGTGTGGCAACTCAGACTGGCAGCAATACTGCTTACACTTTAGTGAGCACTCCAATCCAGCAATTAAACTCCATATTTTAATGACTGTGGTTTAGTTTAATGCAACTGGGATTTTGAGTGGCTAAGATAGATGCGTTATATTCTCTGTAATGTCCAAAAATCTGTTGACATTTTAATTATAAAAGCAGCATGAATGACACACACACACAAAAAAGAATAACATGGTGAAATGTGAAAAGATAATGGGAACCGCTCTTCTCCTAATGACAGAAAATCTTCAGAGGGATTACGAGTTTATGTCAAACCGCGGTCACGACTAGTCTTGAAAAGTCACCCATTTCACTGACTTCCTGGTGTGATTATATCCTGCAACAAGCCGTGATAACAAAGGTCCACCTCTCTCAAGGTGAGGCTCTAATTGTACCTCATCATTAAAGGCTTGATTGCTCACATCTGCTTTCTTCTCATTTACTGTCTCACATCCATCCCCCTCCTGCCTCTCGTTCACTATTTATCCGGCTTTGCAGAATGATGTTGTCAGATCATGAAAAGCACAACTCATTCTCCTCTCTTCTTCATCCAACACAGTCTGTTCTCCCGCAAAAGTGTACCTCATACATGGATAATGGACCGCACCAACCTTGGAAAATGACTGTGTTTGTGTATGTGTTCAGCAATGCATTCTCAGGAATGGGTTCGTATGATATCAACGGCCCAGTATATAGCAAACAAGATTAAAATTGACATGTTCTCTGTTCTATTCATCTTCCAAAATGAGTGCCTTTCATTAAATAAAACACTTTTTTTCAGAATGAAAAACAACAAATCACATGACAAAGCACTGATCATAAAAAAAAAAAATGAAATCAATATAATTTCTTTCAAAACAAAAGTAATTCCAACACCATATTTGTTGCATTCTGTACGTAACATTTGTTTGCTCTTCTGCTAAACACCTGTTTAGTACCTTCCATGAATGGACCTCATGCCCTTAGGGTGTCTGCTGCATTATGGAGTGAAAAACAGTTTAAGTCTAAATTCAGAAAACGACGAATTATGTGTAAATAAAAATGTGTAAAAAAAAAACTCACAGCTGCTTTGTCTCATACATGTTCTAATGAATCTGTTATAATACATTCTTAGAGTAGCTGAAATGACACTGAAGCTGTACAGTCAACATTAACAATCAATATCTTTTCACCTTGAATTGTTTATGACTGGAGGTGTGGGCCGATTTTTTTTGTCAACCAAAGCCAAATGCAGCCCCTTTTGTTGTCACAGACTGGACATATTACCTGTGAGAACACACCAATTTCTATTTTGTGCTGCTGCTTAAATGTAAAGGGTGCTGGCCTTAGAGAGAGAGAGAGTGTCAGACAGACAGAACGCGAGATAGCAGAAAGGCTGGGACACACAAAAGAAGCTCTCATCGAGATGAATTCTCCACAGCACGCCTTCAGCAAGGGTGCCAGGCAGCTCCTGCTAGCCCACTGTCGCCATGTCCAAGATCAAAGTGCTTATCTCACCCATCTCCAACTGTCTGGCCACTGACGGAGCAGAGGACACACTTAAGAAAGAGGGTTCACAAACACACAACAGCTTAGTATTCTAACCCATGCTCGTAACCAGAGGTGATGGAGCCTTTGCTGTAGCCGCCCCTAACTTGTGGGACAGTTTACCATTTCATATTAGAACTGCCCCCACTCTCGTACACTTCAAATCACTGTAAAAACACATTTTTTCTTTGGCCTTTCTTTCCAGTTAAGGAAAGATATTATTACCTTTTATTAGTTTATTATTTTTCTTTGTGATACATCACTGTATTCATCACACTCCAAACCGGCACCGTCAGACACCACCTACCAAGAGCCTGGGTCTGTCTGAGGTTTCTCCCTAAAAGGAAGTTTTCCTCAACACTGTCACACTAAATGCTTGCTCTTGGGGGAATTACTGGAATTGTTGGGTTTATAAATTACAGAGGTCTTTTTCTACTATATCTGTAAAGTGTCTTGAGATAACTCTTGTTATGATTTGATACTATAAATAAAATTGAATTGAATGATTGTGTTATTGCTGTATTTTACCTTGTAAAGCACTTTGGTCAACCTAGATTGTTTTTAAATGTGCTATATACGTAAATAAATTGACATTGACATTTACATTCATGCATCTAAAAAATAAACCGACAAATTAAGCATCTGAACAGCCGTGCAGGTAAAACCGGACATGAAATAACCACAACATATAAGTAAAACACAACACAAATGTAAATCCACAGAGATGCTTGGGTGCCATGGGACAACTCAGCCACTTCTATTATCTTTATGAAGTTGCTTTTAAGTTCAGTGTGTGAGAGGCTCGACTTCTCTCACAGGAAGTCAACCACAACCCTTTAAAAAAAAAACTCAGTCTTTAAGCCTTTACTCTGGGTTGGCACACATATCCCTCTATCAGCCAAAACTAAAAAGAGGAAAGAGAACAAAGACAGGAGAGAGGGAGAGGGGGAGAGGTGGAAAAGATGAAAGAAAGATGAAGAAAAGTAGTTCTGGGTCAGATTTAGACTGGACGATATTTAGGCAGCGCCAACCTAATGGATGCCAAGTAGAATAATCTGGTCTTTTATTTCCAAGCCATGGCAACTGCAGGGTTTCATGTAGGTATGCATCCCCCTACAGACCACAAAACACACATGCTTGTGCACTCTCAGAGCTACAAAAGTAACATCAAAGCAAATTGAACACCGATGACTGAGGCTAAATGCAATCAACATGCACACAGCATAATCACCCTCACATTACGTCATTTCCAGCTTGTGATGTCCCTGAATACGTGAACATACAGAGGCACAAATGCACAAACACTTCTGACCAGGCCTCCATAAATAATTCACCCATTTTCTTAAAATAACCTGTCGCCCTTTTACAATATATCCTCTTTTCTTTGTGCAAACAACCCTCCAGCTTGCACAGCAGAGTGGTCATGGAGTAATTATTTACACGTTCCACCAGAGAGCACTGATAAGAGCCTGTATAGGAGGAGAAAAAGAGCAACTGGGGGGTGGGGGGTGACAAGGGGAGTGTGCTCAGGTAGCATGGCAATCTGTGGCCCATTAGCAGGTGATGCCAGGCAGACATGTTCAAAGCAGCTCCCAAGATACAACGGACCGTTCTCTTCTGAATAATTGACTGACTGCAGCCCGCGTTTCCTCGCTCCTCTCTATCTCCTCTGCGTCACCTGTGCAGTTCCTATGCTTCTATTGTTCTTTTTTTAACCCCTGTACTTCCCATCTCTCGGTCTTTTGTGTTTTCTTTCATACTTTCTTTGCCTCCCACTATATCTTTTCTCTCCCTTCCGTCACTCTCCGTCTCCCAAGGCTATGAATTGTGAAGGTTGCCGGTACATATAGGCACTTATGTAACCGAGGAGATAAAGAGGAGAGCAGTCTAAAAGCATTTGGTGTGAGACATTCTTAAGAGGCGAGGCATCTCTCAGCATCTTTACTTCTTCAGGAAAAATTCTAACAGCACAGCTGCTGTTTGGTAATGCATGCAGACAGTGAAGGAAGAGAGAGACTGGGAGGACTGGGTGCAGGAAGATACAATGCTACATGTTTGTACTGTTTTCTGTTTGAACACTTTGGATAGATTGAGAGAAGATTTGAGGGGACAGTTGAGAGCGTTGAATACTGAGAAGGCTACGGTGCGATAGACCTGGAACAGAATGAGGGATGGCTCAAAGGGGTGGGAAGGAGGTTGTTGCACCACACAATGATACTCAAGGAAATCCACCTGCTCTCTCAGGTGCTACAATGCCTCCTCCTGAATATGGAAACCCCCTTTCTGGAACAACGTTGTGATGAGGCACAATACATTATCCTGAGGAATCAAATCTAATTCAAACGCCCCCCTGCCTCTGTTCGATATGCAGCGCAGCATCTGGCTGGGGCCTTTAATGAATGCCGCCTCATGCCATCTCCTAATGGAATTGTCTTGTCTTGGAGTTCACTGCTGTGACACCGGCTCAGCAGTGGCAAAAAGATTACTAGAAAGATTAAAAGACAGAATAAACCAGAGGCTGCACATGACAGGCAGCCAGTCCCCCAGATCACACATTAGATAATTGGTGTAAAAAAAATCCCGTCTCCGTCTCTCCTCTGTTTTCTGCCGAGGTTTGGAAATAGCGGGCAGTAGATCTACGCCTGCCATGCAGTCACACTTCTGCAGTGAAAACTGTTTGAAGAGGTTGGAACAAAGCCTGCGTGGTGTATGTTATGTCTGTGTGAAAATGTTGCCTTTCTGGACCCAGAGATGAGCCTAAATCCAATGGCATAGTTACACAGCTGGTTAGATTTGGGAAGGATGCAACTTCGATCTTACTGACATACACAGACAAGCATACACACTTCCTTTCTCACTCCAAAACAAACACCCTCTCACTCCACTACACATGCAGGCTTTATCTTCCTCTTATTGTGCCAGTGCATCTTTCTCTCGTTCATTTGTTCCACTTTGCTTCCCTCTACACTATCTTTCTATCTAAATACAATGTGTATCTCTCCCTCCATCTCTGCCCCTCTGAGAGCAGCCCAGCGTTGGGCTTGTGCCCTTTCATAATTCATGAAGTTGTTCTTATGGCTCAGGCAGCCATGTCCGATGTGAATCTGTGCACCTCAAAGGCTCACTGCCTACGCCGCATCAGCCAGGAGGGTTACTGCTCGAGCTACTGTGCTCAGGTACCATACAACACTAAATCAACGCGCTCAATTACACCTGGGTCATATAGCACATGCAAATCCTCTGCTTTTGTTTAAAGCTCCACAGACTACACCACCTTTTTTTGAAAGTCAATTTGGTATGCTTTTATGCAGCAAATAATAGGGCTAGGCAAAAAATCTAATCCTTTATTGCATCATCCTATTGTTCTAAAAATATGCAAGTTTATATTTTGTTGTGCAGGATGTAATTAAAAATCCCAAAAAATATTAGTGACATGTTTAATGGTTGAACCTCAGTTCACTATTTTATACATGATTATTATGTTTAGATTTTTTGGCCACCTGGGGGCAGCATAACAAGCTGTAGACACAATAATATATTGTCACTTTATAAATTGTTGTGGCAAACGTGTTCAAAACACTGGCTTATTGAGCAGATACAGAGCAACACTGGCAATCATTTTGTGTTTCTGTCAATCTAGCAAATTCAATATTCACTCTCTTTTCTGTCTTTTTTTGTCTCCACCAACTCCTGCGGGAAAGATCTGGCTCTTTAGCTGCTAAATGTTCCATTCTGTTACCAGCTAGTAACTAACTTTGGCTTCCCTTTGTTCCTAGGAAGGTAGTGTGCAGCGGGTTTTTAGAGCCAGCCACCTTCTGCTGCTGGAAACAATGCTAATGAGACCGGTGAGAGTGAACAAAACATAAAATTTGCGAGTAGTAAAACCAAAACAAAAACGTTATAATGCTCCGCAGCGATGAGGGGAACTGCAGAGTCAGGTGAAAATTCTCTGTGGGTTTATCACTATGAGCGCCCCCTGTGACATTATACTTAATAATGTATCGATTATCAATATAAAATATTGATAAGAGCAGCTTTAAATATCACAATATTGATTTCAACGATATTGCCCCTGGCCAACAACTTATCTAACAATATCTGTCTTTATTCTGTACCAAATGAATGCCGTCCAAACAAAACATTAACAGACATTTTGAAGTAGCAAGAAAAAAAAGGTGTACGCATGCATGCACATGAAAAAATATACACATTTTCAAATAATGAAACACCATGACACACTCAATTTGCTCTTGCGGTAAAATGACAGATTGGAATGGTCACTTGATGGGAAGATGAATTAAGCTGCAGGGCTTGTGGTTCTTGTTGTGCAGATCTGTGGGTAAATGGCCCATGTGGCAGGAAAACAAAGGATGAGAGTCTCTGCAAAACAAGCAGCTGAATTAGTGAGTGTCTTTCATGTGTGCTGTATACTATATACACAAAATCACACACACACACACACACACACACACACAACACACACACACACACACACACACACACACACACACACACACACACACACACACACACACACACACACACACACACACACACACACACACACACGCCTGTGGAAATCCCATTAAACACACAGTCACCTCAACTGCTAAGCACTCACAGCTGGGCTTTTCTTTCCTTACACACCCAGCCCAGATGAGTGACAGCTTTATGGACACATTCTGAACACAAAAACACACACATTAAAAACACACTCTCACACCACAAAAACACACAGAAACACACACATTAAAAACACACACTCACACCCCCAAACCACACACACACACACACACACACACACACACACACACACACACACACACACACACACACACACACACACACACACACACACACACACACACACACACACACACACACACCAACAGAATGAAAAGGAGACTCGTTAGCCACTTTAATCAATGTTAATCACTGCAGACTCGCCTCACTGTCAAGACTGCAACAATGTCTGTCTGAGAAAGGAAGGGAAGGGAAAGAGAGAGAGCAAAACAGATGGAGGAAGAGAAACACAGAGCCAGACTGGGTGGAGCAGGGCGGGGAGAGCGTAAAAAAGTGAAATGGTATCCAAAAATATACACCGCCCATGGAGCACTGAACCTATTTCAGTTTTGATGTACTTTATCTTGTTTTTCAAGGTCTGTTTTCGGGTCCGTGTGGCCAGGCCAGGCTCGCGCCGACGGGGTTTAATTTCAGCCGAGGGGGGAGAGATAGAGGGCACAGAGAGGGAGGATGCGAGCAGAAAGATAGAGAAAAAGGATAGAGAAAGAAGAGATGAAGGAATATAGAGGGGAAGATAAGAATTGTGTCGAATTGGGAGAAATATGCCCAGGCATGGAGAGGTGGAGAGGTGAAACGCTTTAAACGAGGCAGAAGAAAGGGATGCAGAGACAGAGGGCGGCAAAGGAGGGAAAATTGAAAGATAAGAGGAGAGATTATTAAGAAAAGATGTGTAATGCATAAATAACTTGTCACAAAGGGAATGGATCCGCAGAATGTGCCATGAATGTGAAGAAAAAAAAACATTGTTTTGAAGTTGGACCAGTGGAGGCCAAGGTGAGGAGGGAGGGAAGGAAGGAGACGGCAGATTGGGGGCAGAAAGTAACACACAGATTGTGTTTATCAATATGTAATACAAACGTGGGTGTTATGAAATGGGTTTTGGCCTTCACGGTTTAACCAAAACTTTAGTGCAAAGCTTAGCCGTTGTGCAGGCAGCCAGCGGAAGGACAGACTGAATAATAATGTCTGTGAGCGGTGATTAGAATTTCAGATAGAGACAGGCAGGCCGCTTTGCCACGATTCCTGGGCCTAATGCAGCCGGCCTGTGTATCGAGGCATACAGGAGCTCTGAATGTGACCTTATGTGCGTAAAGATGGAATACTCTAACAGCCTAATGTACTGAGCTGTGTGTGTGTGTGTGTGTGTGTGTGTGTGTGTGTGTGTGTGTGTGTGTGTGTGTGTGTGTGTGTGTGTGTGTGTGTGTGTGTGTGTGTGTGTGTGTGTGTGTGTGTGTGGCTTTGCATTCATATGTGCTGAAGCATGACAGAGCAAGGTTATCTGGCCGTATTTAACATGCACAAATCAAACCGTAAACACATGCTGCTCAGAGCTGCAAAGCAAACAGGGTTAAGTGTTGACCTGGCGCATGGGTCACACTAACAGGCTTCACATCATATTAGGTACAAACAGACAACCGCACACACTTCATATGCTGTTTCCGTGAAGTGTGTCCGTCTGTCTGAAATTGACGTCTGTCAGTATGCAGGGAGGGACGGAGGGAGAGAGAGGTGAGCAGTGTCGGGTAGAAATGACAGGAAGAAGCAGATGGACGGGGCAGAGATCAGGAGAGGAGAAACAAAGAGGGGGAGAGTGAAAGAAAGAAAACAGAGAAGGAAAGACAGAGGGCAAAAAGAGAGAGAAATAACAGGATAACCCCTCCCTCTCCTGCCTGTCAGTCTTTATGATCATCTATTCCTCGTCTTCTCTCCATCCATCACTCCGTAACCTTGATCAAGACCCGCAAGATCGGAGATGATAAAAAGAAAAAGAAAAAAAAAAAAAAAAAAAAGAAAAAAAAAAAAAAAAAAAAAAAAAAAAAAAAAAAAAAAAAAAAAAAAAAAAAAAAAAAAAAAAAAAAAAAAAAAAAAAAAAAAAAAAAAAAAAAAAAAAAAAAAAAAAAAAAAAAAAAAAAAAAAAAAAAAAAAAAAAAAAAAAAAAAAAAAAAAAAAAAAAAAAAAAAAAAAAAAAAAAAAAAAAAAAAAAAAAAAAAAAAAAAAAAAAAAAAAAAAAAAAAAAAGAGGAAAAAAAAAGAATGACATTGGGGGAGGAGTGTGGAGGAGAGCAAGCCGCTGGCTTTTAGCTGGAGGACGGCCACAGGATGACATTAGAGGAACGCACTTTGGCTGCTCCTGCTGGGAGGTTCTGCGCGCACACACACACACACACAAACAAAGAGGCGGATAAACAGACACATGGACAGACAGCTCTGTAAACATGCACACCTACGCACACACACGTAAAATAAGCACCTAAATGGTGCTGCATACTTATGCCTCCTAACCTGTGGGGAGCCCGCCTCCCCTCCACCTCTAGTCTAGTTTGTGCGCTGGCCTGATAACCTTCATGGCAATTGGGCTAAACACACACTCAGGGTGACAGGTCTGCCTACCTGCAAAAACAATGATAACTTTGTCGGGTTTATAGGCTGCTGCCAGCTAGTTACAATACTGATACAATTATTATCACCAAAAATTGAACATTTGACACGTTGTAATTTAAGCCAAATGAACGTTATCACATTGAAACAGAGTTGTATTTTAGTGTTAATTTTATGACAGTGCGGATATTACTTATTGCTTGGGCGCGACAGATAAATCAGCTTGCTAATATATTTGACTGATACCGGCCTTTAATTAAATATCAGATGTCAGCCAGTCTGTGTTGTAAAATAAAATAATGGAGTTTCGTCCCTCCACAGACACTAAAAAACAGATCGTAAAACCAGCAATGACATTTATTTTATTTTTATTCTTAGTTTATTCATGTGGTATGTATTTTTGTGAATGTATTCTTCATTCAAAGCAGTAATGTATCCCAGACCTTTCCACGCTTTTGCACGAACATCCAGAGTCTTGCCAATTCTAAATTAATTTCATTAGTTGATGATTTATAAGCAACAGGGGTGGAAAGTGACAAACAACTGCAATTACAATCATCACTGCAACAAATTCACTCTTTGCAACTTGTATTTTTAAAAAACAATAATTATCTTCACTTGACTAAATGCTTTTTGTACTCTTTCCACCCCTGTTCAGTGGGGAAGAAGCTATAGTCTAAAATCACTGAAACTGTTGAAACTGCATGAAATCGGAATAAATGAATAAAAGAGCTAATTATCTGCAAAATATATCAACTATCAACATGTTTGATTACATAAAATGAGCCTGTTAAATTGAACATAAAAGTACAAGGACATTGACATTATTATATAACATCTGAGCCGTTTATGTTCCCTGTGCAGTAACTCAGACAGCAACCAAACTAGTGCTGACACAAATGTTGATTAATTTATTAGTTTACAGAAAATTAATTGAAAACAATTGTGATAATCAAAGTCATTTATCAAGCGAAAAACATGAGAAGCTGGAACCTGTTTTACTGGTTCCAGCTTTTCAAATGTAAGGATCTGCTGCTTTTCTCTGTTTTATATTGCTGTGAATTGAATAGTTTAGATTGTTGTTTGGCCAAAAAAAGCTAGCTATTTAAAGACGTAACTTTGCGCTCTGGGTAACAGTGATGGGCATTTTTCAAAGATTAATTATGAATAAAATTGTCAACAGATACGACTATTATAAAAATAATGCAAACCTCAAAACCTGCCACCAAACATGACATGAAAGTATACTGTATGTTCTCAAATACAAGAAAATAAGCAACTACACAAGAAGGTAGAACAGTACACCCTGTATTTGTTAAGGAAGAACAAGGCAAGAGAGAAGAGACTGTGAAAAGGAAAAAGGGTGGTGGTGGTAGAGGAAAGAAAAACAACCTAATGAAAGGAGGGTGACTCATTCAGTGATGAAGAGAGCACTACAGTGCTTTTTCCAAATTTCCCCCATTCTCACATGAAGCATCTCACACACACACACACACACACACCAACAACTAAGCGCCCTTTACCTCTCCCTCGGAGCGAGGCATAAACGAGTGGAGTGACAGACATAGAGCGCCGATGGTCCCCCCCTCCCCAGAGAGGGGAAACGCACTCATCCGTACTGATCTTAAAACAACAACCTCCCCCCTTTGCTTGCTCGCTTTTTCCTCTCCCTCTCCCTCCTTTCCTGCATCCCTTTCCAACCTGACTCTCAACCTCTCTCTGGCCTCTTTCCTAGTCTCCTCACATCTCACAACCTCTCGTGTCATTTCTTCATTCCCCACTTATTTTCATTTGCCGCCCCTTATTCATCGCCGTCTTTTGTGTGTCTGTTTGATTGCTCGGTGTTGGTTTGTTGTTTGCTCTTGTTCTCTCTAATACTGCAACCCAACGTCAGTTCTCAGCCCCTCATCAGTAATCGTTGCTCTATCAAACATTCATCTCTCACTCTGTCTCATCCATTTGATCACATTTTCATGTCACTCTTTATGTCTCATAAATACCCAAGAAGGATCCCTGACCCTGTTCTAGTTTCTCGCACAATCAGCTCCTCTCTTCTCCTTGTTCCTTTTCCACTCCTTACTCAAGCTGAAGGAAATATCTAACTGCAACGCAAACAGGACAACATTGTCTTTAAGAATAAATAAACAACATACATTCGTATCAAGCACATTCACAAAACTTGTATTTTGTATGTTGTATCAAATATATCGAAATTATTGAACAGAATGAGGTAAAATAATGTAGTTGCTGTTGCTGATGTCCTCCCTTATTTTCAAAGCAACTGAGAAAAGGTCACATTCAGTTGAAAACTCCAAAAACTAGTAAGTGGACTTTTGAGCTTATTATTTTGCCACATATACTATAGGCTACTAGTTGAAGATTAACCATAAAGATTTCTATTAAAAAAAGATCAATTTAGTCCACATGTATTAAGATATTACATTAGGGATATACTTCACACCAATAAATATTTAAATATCAATCATGACATTCACACATCTGGATATAGACCGTTCTATGATGAGGTTCGAATAACTTTTTGAGCACAAGCACAAACTTTCCTGAAGTCCACATCACGTAGACTAATTTAATTCAACATATTGCATAGGACTTACAAATGCCTCCTAATTTCAGAAATATATTTAACAGAAATATCTCACCTGTGTGCCAAACATGTACAATCTCGGTATGAAGTACATTCCAAATGTGCAGTATGCATGTAAGACATATTTTCTTATTATCCTTGAAACGACTGTACTAGACATATTTTGTCTTCCAATTAGGGTTGGATACCGTTCACATTTGAATCATCAATACCACTGCCGGTACCTGGAATTCAGTGCTGGTACCCAACGGTACCTTTTGTAGGTGTTTTCCCTGTAATATTTTTTCTCTGTAATAACAAAAACCTAATTTCTGTTGTAAAAATAAGTCCAAACCTATTTATCCTATTTATTTAGAACATTTTACACACCACGCATAAAAAAACCTCTCCCAAAACTGTCCCGAGTTCAGTATCCAACCCTACTTTCAATAGACCTTTTTTACAGCAGAGATTTTGACTGCTGTCCATCATTTACTCAATGACTAACAAGCTCACTGCTAGCTTCCTGTCTGAAACTGACGTGGGGTGATCGGGGAGAGTGTTTACCTAGAGAAAGTTGCAGCCAACGCTTTATTTTGTCCAACAACTGGTGTCTTTCTTTTCTTGACAAAAGCATCTTTGGACATGTGAACACCAGCATGTATGGAGCTTAATAACCAGACAACAGCCAAGAATGCCTTAATTGTTTGGGCAGCCCACAGAATTAACGTCAATTAAAATCTTGCATCAACAGTTGTTGTTATAGTTTGGGAAATGAATGGTTACCAAGTAAAACTTTCACCTCCTAAAGTACAACAGCTTGTTAAGGTACTGTTATTTATGTGAGGTTATAATTAAAATGTAAAACACTCCCTCAAATTGCACTTTAAAAACTATTAATGATTCAGCTCTACTCCCTAAATTCAGTCTCTTGCAATCCTTACCTCTTTTTCTCCCTTTAACTCCCCCCCACATCTTTGCTCATGCTGCCCTATTCCATTTAAGAATCAATTTGGGACAGAGGTGCTCTGCCAGTGGCCTTAGTTTTCATTGTTTTCCAGTCCACATTTAAAATGGTACACAGGCAATCTCCACAAGCCTGATTCCCATCTACACTCCAGCTGAGTGAGAGAGCTTTTCTCCGCTCCATGACACCACTGAGATGCCACTGACGCAGTCCAGCGTTTGACAAATGAGCCAACAAATTGACTTCTCCGAGCATTCCAAACAACAAAGGCAAAACCAAACAAATCTCGCTTAACTAAATGCTGAATGAAATGGTGCAATAGAGCACACAGGCTATTACAAATGATTCCACTCGTGTGCTCCATCTCATTGCTCCCACCCTCTTTTTCTCTTAATCTCCTCTCTTCTCTCCTCTATCCCCTCCCTTTCCTCACTTTTTCCTGTTTCTTGTGGTTTGTGCCCCAGACACACATTGACCCACACGCTCTGGACCCAGTAGGGGGCCTTGTTCCTCTGCATTGCTCCACTGCACATGACTGACGTCCTCCTTACGGGAGGAGAAAGAGGAGGAGGATGAGGATGTAGGTGGAGGTATAAAAAAGACAGAGAGAAGGAGTCAGAGTCAGTCAGTGGGAAACGGAGTAGCCCTTAGTTTAGGAAGGAGGGAGCTGAATGTGATTCATGATCAATGGTGCTTCTCCAATTACATACCAATTAAAAGGTGAGTTTCAAGCACGGCTCTAGTGCACTGCACTGCAGAATGGCTTTTGACAGGCTTTGTACTGGGTATGCTATCCCCATTACAATGGCCATTTATGCAGCTCTCATCCTCACATACTTTCGATATCTATCCACAAATATTTATGTGTGTGTACTGTATGTGTGTCGGGAAAAAAGCCTCTGCCACCAAAATAAATGTGAGTTTATTACAGTCAGATTAAGGGCAGTTCAGAGGGGTAATGCCCACTATTATATTGATGCTGGTTTAACACCGCCTTACACTCAACAGTCAATAAAGAGCAAGGGAGATGGAAGGAGAGCAGTGGACCAGAACCACTGGGGATGGAGACAGAGAGCGAGAGGAAAGAGAAAGGAAGGAGGGTGAAAAAAAAAACTGTGTTAGAGGGGACTGAAGCATGGCTAACATGGATTGGAGCATGAAGCTTCAAATGATTTCAATTACACTTAAGTGATCAATTAGATTGTTACATTGGTTAGATTAGGGTTGGCAGAATGCAAATCACAATCTGAATCAGTCTATTTGTAATGTGCAGCCAATGTAACGTGGATCATCTTATTGAACTTAAAAGCAGCAGGAGATAGTGAAAGAGACAGGATTTCACATTGAGTACAAGGAAACAACACTATAAGAGCTGTGAATTACAAACACACAGAAACAACTGAGTCATTCTGTGTACTGGGGAAAAGGCACACTATGTTTGAGGTAGTGCTGTGTATCAAACCCAAACCGTTTTAAGTATTGACTGAAATATGTTTGTAGCGTAGAGTATCAAAAACTGTTAAGAAATGAAAGTTAGCATCAAATGGTTGGTAACATTATAGTTAGACAAGACATTTCCTGAATCAGGAAAACTGGAAACTTTGTATTTAATTCCAGCAAAGTTCTTGGACAGCTGCTTGTATGAAAACATTAAACTGATGCATTTGAGAATTTTGTCATATTTGTAAATGAAAAAGAAGTATTTATCTTACAAATTAAGATAATAACTTGAAAAGAACTTGACAAAATAAAAACTCAAAGTCCACTTACTAGCGTTTGATATCAACGATTCATCTTTTGATTTTTCTTTTTGATAAGTCGATTGGTCTGTCAAATATAAAATAGTGACGAATATCATCATCATCATACACTGTTATCCCGAATTAGTTGACTTTGCTATAAATTTGCATGGAAACCCGTTGCCTTAAACCATTTAAAGCTATAGTGCATAGTTTCTTCCATATGGAATTGTAAGTAATGAAAACAAAACTGTTGGTGCGTCAACATGATACAAGCCTTCCATGACCGCACAGAGCAGTTTAAATGACCCCGCCCCTCCCATACTGAAACTTAACATCCTTAGTTATCTCTGCTTACTGTAATATGGTCTGGGCACTGCATACTTAAGCTGATTATTACAAACAACTAATGTTATTTAGTAATGAATATGGATTTTAACAAAACATGAAACAATAAGTTGTGACAACTACAAAGTTTAATTACAACTAAATCTGGGTTTACAGTGTATGCTTAAAACCCAAGGTAACTTGTCTATCCAACAGTCCAAAACCCCAAAATATTCAGTTTATTATCCCATAGGACAAAGAAAAGAAACATTTCAGGAGTTAGAACCAAAGAATATTTGAAAGTTTTGCTTAAAAATGAATTTCAAAATAGTTGCTGATTACATTTCTGTCAAATGACTAAACAACTGATTGTTTCCACTCTTATTATTATACAATCATTATTTCAAATTATATTTATTTCAAGATTTCATTTTGGTATCAGTACTTAAACTCAGGTATCGTATTAGCACCTATAGCTAAAACATGTCAACAATATCCAGGCCTGTGTAGAGGAGGAGCTGTAATACAGTAGCACACACACACTTTGTAATTTGGCACTTAAATACTGCTGGATTCAAGAAATGAATAAAGTTCTGTCTGGCTCATAACTGTGAAGGAGATTAATATCCATCTAATTGTAGCACTGCTTGTTGAAATAACGATGAAACACAATGCAAACCAAATAACAAAAAACTGTAAAGCCTATAATCATTCAAAATAAAGACGGAAGGCTTAGTCATCACCCTACGCTTTCCCACTCTCAATAAAGTGCATCCTGGCAAAATGGCACTTTGGACTGAGCTTGTAGCGGCAGAGTTAATTACCCTGTGTTACATGCTATAATGCATTATTAATGTGTGCGAACAACATGAGTCAGTGTTCTTTGGCCCACAGGGGCGTTTGGCTAAATTCAAACTGCTCAGTCATTACTGATGAGAAACGTGGACAGAGCCTGAGTTGGGAGGAAATTGCGTCCAGTTTCAGCCGGTTGGCTGCGGTTTAAGACCTGTATTGATTTGTGAGGAAGTTAAGAGACCTCTGATCGAACTGGGTTTCAGTCTCCTCTCTCGCTGCCCCTGGGCACAACTACGTGCTAGGCAAAAGGCTTTGAACCACACAACTCCACAGCTGAGCGCGAGCTGGACACGTTCCAGTCTGTAGAACTTCACACTTCACAAAACAGCTACCGATGTCTACTAAACCGGACAAACAGCAGGCGATAACCTGTACTGTGAATACTGGATTGTTGGAAATTCAACTAGACTGTTTAGACAGCAGCAGTTGTAATGTTTTATCACAAAGTTAGTAGCATTATATTTGTTATTAATCCTGCAGTTGCAAATACATTTTTTTCCCCACTGTAATATATCAAGTAATTAAACATTTTTGGCTGAAAGAAGTAAGTACTATATCTTCTGTTTGGAACTGGGAAATACTGCCACATAATCTTGGTCGTAGTAGCTGTAAAGAATAGGAGATCGTATCGGGGATTACTGGATCCTGAAGCTTAATATCAATAGATAAGAGTATAACATTGACCTGCAATTATCAAACACATCTCTTGATGCAGAAGCTTGGGCAGCCAAAAGTGATAGGGCTACTTTGTTCTTACAGCATTGTACAGTATCTCCAGATGATTAGGCACCACATATAGCAGCCAGATTCATGAATTAAAAAACTTGCCTACTTAATGTGGTAATTGTGTCCTTTTAAATGAATAATCCATTATTTGGTGTCAGGAATGTTGGTTAAAACAGTTTCCATGTAGCCTGAAAGATTTACTAAAACAGTCTTAATTTTGCATCCCCTACTTTGCTTTACCCGTTTCCCGCGTCTGCAGGTGCCCCTTTATTTCCCCCAAACCCTTTATCCTTCTCCTGCTCTCTTCTGCTTTTCTCTCCTTAAATTAAATTAAATTCAATTGCCTTGCACACAAAATCGCTTGGTTGGCATGACAGAAGAACATTTGTGTTGCCAAAGTGTGAACACAAACAAACAAATTGAGCAAGGAAACAATAAATGGGAACAATGAGCAGTGATTATAAAGCAGAATTAAACCAGTAATCCTGTGAATGTGCGTCACAACAATTAGAGATAAAAGAGTTTTGACAGGCAGGTGGTTCTCTTCTGCCCTACCTGCTGTTTTGAGGGTTATGACAGGTGGCGACAGGCTTGCTGCACACCTCGGTGTCGATCTCAAGAGGGGTTCAAAATTATTGCTAAACTCATGTTTCCATTTACCGCCTGTTTGTGCACAGCTAGTGTTCTCCAGCGAGGGGCAAATCATCCTCTCTGACAGAGACAAACAAATACACCCACGTTCTTAGAGGTGCGTGTACATACAGTGAGACTGCCCCCTGCAATTCACCACGGAGAACAATGGATTAGGTGTGTATAAAAATGGCAGCCTCTTCAATTGACATATTTCAGTCCCACAGAGCCATCCCACAATGCAATTTGTCCCCCCACGCACTTGCTCCATTCTTTGCAAATAATTACCTGTTGTACCGAGGCTGCATGCGTGTGTTTAAGTACTTCCCCCTGAATGTATAAAAAACAAAAACAGAACTCCCAGAAGCAGAGAGAGAGATGTGTGAGCACACTTACAGCATAATGCTGAAAGCAGCAAAAAAAATGAGGGAAAAAAAAAAGACACTGCACACATAATGGGGGCAGATGGACATTTTGAGTCATATGCAATCCTGCAATCTGTTCCACTTGCTAGCAGTCTGCCCAGCAATCACTCTCTACAGACAAAGCTGCTAAGTACATTATTGCATTGTAGTGACTTCCTACTAACATGGAGCAGATCTTCTCTTAGACCTAAGGAGGGCAAAGCTGAAAAAACTACAGTGAGCCAGGCAGAGTTGGGTATTTTATTCAAGTAACGGTTTCAGACTATTGAATTTATTTTCCTTCCATGTGGTGTCTCCAATTTAGCTGTGTGTAGATTAAGTAGAGGCACTACTTTGTGGTGGTACTCCATTCCATCGCTCGTGTTTGCAACCCTTATTTCTCTGCAGCACGAGCATGTATCTTCATATCCAACCATTCACATCCCCCACAGTTTCCATACACAATCCCATTGATCAGTCAAGAGACACTCAATAAGGATCTGTATGTCGCAGCTGGTGCATTTCTCTCTGTTGTTTTATTTAACCCTACTGCCAGACAGAACATTAATAATAGGAAAACTCTGCAAAATTCCAGATTGCATTTACTGTCAAATAATTAAATTATTGATTTTTTTTTTTTTTTTTACACTCTATTCAGATGCTTTTATCAAAAGAAACTTGATTTTTTTTCTCTTTACACACATTAGGAGGCAATTTTTGGGTTCAAGGACACTCCGACATATAAACAGGAGGAGCTGGGGATCAAGCTGCCAACCCTTATGATTAATGGCCAGCCCTGTCTGTCACCTGATGAGATGTGTGTGTGGCAACTGCAGTATGGTTAAAGGAACACTCCGTCATTTTTACATGGGAAGCTCAGTTTACTCGTCATGGTTGGTATTAAGTTTTGTAAGCTTGTGAAAACATTATAATGTCTTCTGCCGGTCCAGAGGGACATTTGTCAAGAAAAATAAACCCTGATGATGTCATAATGATGGCATCAGGGTTACCTCTGATTTGGCTTTGAAGACTACAAATTCAAAACAGAAAACCTTTATAACAAACTGGGGGAGTAAAATGTGGACGTTTCAACCCATCCACCCACATGTCTGTCTCTTATCCATCCTTCCTGCAATGGCACTGAACGTTGACATTGGATATACTGTACGTTGTGTGCAAGAATTGTCTAATATAACCATAATTCCCTGGGATACTGGGCTGTTTTATTCTATTCCCTTAACTGTTTGTATCAATGCCAACAGGCAAGCTTGAGCCCCTTCCACCATGAAAGATTAGTCAAATACCCAGACTGTTTATCATAATTTACACCAACAGACAGCTGCAGTGATTACAGATGTTGTGTTTGAACATCTTCGTTTGCTGGAATGTAGTTCTGCTGCGTCTTTGATGGAGAGTAAATGGATCAATTAAATCATTGTATAGTGAGTAGACACACATTCACTGCGGTTAAATGTATTCTGTTTCGGTTGAACAGGCTTTTAGGAAATGCAGATGATGCATGATGCTGTCTGTCTGACAGGTTATGTACTGTACACAGCTTGTATTCATGTATGGTACAGATTGGCCTATAAGCTGTCAACTTGTGGCAGAGCACCGTGTGAGGCCGACAACTTGTTCTGTTGCTTTTTCCCCAGTCACCTTCAACTTCCTGAAACACGAAACATTTTTGAAGGCAGGGCTGAAAGAGGGCAGAGAAATGCAATTACTGGTAAATAGAGACTCCCTGCTACTGCAAATTTATCCAGGGTCCAGAAATCATTCCTCACAAGCCTACTGGAGGTGTTTGTGTGTTTCTGTGTGTGCGTGTCTGTGCATGTGTCTCACATGGTGTGAATCATTGTGGCGGTGCCATTAAAGCTTATCAGACTCCAGTGGAGCTGCCAAGCTGTGGTCGGCTCTCTACTCTCGCCCCTCCAGGGTGTCTCTGAGTGGCTGTGACTGGCGGTCGTTGCCCACTCATGCACCCCTGCTGACCCTTGCTGGCTCTCGGGCAAAAAGGCAGAAAGGCTTTGGCAGCTACATCCGAACATTCAAAGACAAGTCCGTCTAATTTAATTCTCCCAATTCAGGGATAATAACAGGTGGTTAGGGTGTCCAAGTTGGGGGCTGTGATAATGGTGCTGGTACATTTTCTGCCATGTTCTTCTGCCACCTCCTTTAACCTCCAGTCCTCTTCTACAAACTATTTTCCTTTAGCCTCCCACAGACTGCAGGTTTCCTCCCGTCCAAATCTCTGTTCCAAGTCACCGCTTTTCTCACTTTACTCATGAGAGAATGACTCGTAATTACTTGTGGCAATTGTGATAACCTTCTCCATCTTAGGAAATATACACTACATTTTGCTCTGTGACAGTTCATTCGAGGACAGAACGATAGTACCAGAATTGAAACAGCGGGAAGGCACAGAAACAGGCAACAAATTCAAGTTACCAATGGATTTGCTGTTCTGCGTTGAGTTTTGAGGCATAGTAAATAAATATTAATCAGCTGTCACTTGCTCGGTCTTGTGATGATTAAAGCTGCTTTTATTTTATGCTTGCATTTGCTTAAATGTGTGTCACCAAAACTAGGGGTACATTTATTCTATGTTAGAATTAGTGGCTCTTTATTCTGGAATTCCATTAAAAAACACTTGCACAATGCATCGTTTTTTATTATAACTTAATTAGTAGCTCCAGCATTTGGTACACTATTTTCTCTACTTTTCCCTATCTCACACTCTTAGATTTACCGTTTCCACTAAGTACAATAAACACTCTAATTTGTCTCAGTTGCACCGGTGCAGAAACATATCAGCAGCTCTCATTACAAAGCATTACATTATGTCACACATGGTACAAAGGCAGCAGAACCTCCAAAATAGTCAGAAAGGATGGATCAGCATGAAACAGGCCTGAGTAATCATATCTACATTCAATATTTACTCCAATTACCTGAATCCAAATCAACTACATATCTATTCCAGACCCACAGTTAACTAGGACATGGACTCAAATATTTATCACAATGCATCCACAAAGACCTTTAATTTTTCCACTTTTCTGGTAAAGCATTTGTAAATGCAAAACCAAATCTGCTGTAAAAAGGTTGTTGTACATATAGAAAAAGCAGCAACTCATTGCAGTTTATATTTAAATTCTACATGTGACATCTCTTTTACACATATAGCTTTCAAGAGGGTGTCTGACATGACAACAAACGGCAACAAGGGATTTTACATTCTTTTTGTAATCAGAGCTGAGCAGGGAGTGTGGTTGCCAGTTCTGCTAATGAAATCAGAAACCCGCCTGGCGTTTTCTCCGGGAGTTGGAAAATGGTTTTGTTCAGGTGCAAAACAATCCTGATTCCATCTGTTCTCGATACATTTCACATTCATTTTCCAGTTACAAATATAAACAACTGCATGAAATGTGCAAATCAATTTCTTTGAAAAGATGTTCTGAATATTGTTTCATTATTGAGATAAAGTATTGTCAAAATAACATTTTGTATTAGCAGCACTCAAGATCAATACAGGGAGATTGTTAAACAGTATGAAAGTTTATTGTCTATTGTGTTTCATTATATACGGTTTATTTCTTGATTCTAACTAAAAAAAAAGGGTTCTCATTTTGTCTGCATTTTGCAACTTTCAACGAGACAAAGGTGATTAACACAGTCAAGACTGATAAAATATTTTCCTATCTAGTAATGTTGCCTGAGTTTCTTAACCCAGTTGTCTTAGCCATAATATGTTTATTTCTAAGTTTATATAGCAAACAGTAAAATTGGCATTACTGATTGTAAGCATTCTCTTTGTCATTTCTTTTAGCATGCATCCTTTCAGGTACTGTACCACCTCCAAAGAACATAAGCTGTTAGTCTTTGAAAAGACAAAAGAAACATAACCAAATTCAACCTTTCATAAGCAAACCTGGCATCCATACACTCTGCCACCATCACTCTCTGATTGGAGAGTCAGAAATGATGTGTCCCCCTTGGCTCATCACACAGAGACATCAGATGTCTGCCAAAACTCTGCATGTGTACAAGATGTGCTCCATGCAATATTAATTTGTGAACAGTACGGTGTGTGCAAAAAAATAAATAATTTTTACACATTCATAAATGATGATGGTGATGTTCATCCAAGGCAAATTCCTTGTACTATGTGAAAACCTACTTGGCAATAAACCTGATTCTAATTCCAGCAGCTGGTAAAACCAGGTTAGATTTGTATTTTTCGGAATTTGTCTTGCAAATATGTTTCAATGTATTCAGAGTACAACTGGTGGACAAGTACAAGCTAAAAAGTAAACTAATATTAAACTAACTAACTAACTAGTGAACTATATGTGGACAAATCATGGTCAATAATGGTCACTTCTTTGTTGCTATGGTATTTCCATACGTCCAGGCTGAAACAATAAGCAACCTGATAAAAAAGCTGGTGGCTTTGTTTCTCTCTCAAACAAAACAGGAAGTCTGGAGAGGGCGTAATTCAGATCAGAACATCTATCGATCCATTGGTTTCTCTGATTAATTCATCTTTTCTTGCACACAGACTTTCTCATTCATTATTTTTAATGCCACTAGCTGCTTCGGCTACCCTTGAGTAGTTTTAAATTGCAATAATACAAACTGTCCAGGGTAAACTGTTACCTTGGTAACACTTTACTTTAAGTTTTCTACACAAGAGTGACATGACACTGTCATGAATACATGACACTCACATGACACTGTCATGACACATGAACCCTGACCATAACCTTAACCCTAACCATAACGTGTCATGACAAAACCGAATGACACTTACTAAAAAAAGAGTTATGTCATAAACGTTTATGACTTGTTTATAATGTTTTATGACACGTTCATAACAGTGTCATGTCAGTCATATGTAGAAAAGTTAAAGTAAAGTGTAACCGTTACCTTTTATCTATCTATCTATCTATCTATCTATCTATCTATCTATCTATCTATCTATCTATCTATCTATCTATCTATCTACCTACCTACCTACCTACCTACCTACTATTAAATCACTATAATCACTACTTTGAACAGCTAAATTAAAACAATGTTAGTGCTTGATCTGCAACATTATGACAAGGCCCTTTATGCAAAGTCCCTTTTCAGAAGCCTGTGTGTAGGGGCTAATTTTTCATATTACCTTGACTGTCAGCATCAGGCCATACATACCACACGTCATTGATGGGGTCATGCATTTTTCATAAGGTTGAACATGTATTTTAAAGACCAGGGCTGATGAGGTGTGCTACTTTGGCACGGTGGATGGCCTTCACCATTCCCCCTCATTCACTATGTTCCTCACAACCTGTCATTCAACCACTCCAAGGCCTCCTCACGTCTGTCTCTCGTAGTATCCTTGAATATCAATCACACTGAAATCCCTGCATATTTCCGTGAGATAATTAAGAGGAGATTGCAACGTGGTGCAGACGATCAATCTGCAAATCAGCGGACCAGATTAAATCCAAATTCCGACTCCGTTTGGCAGATGGCAAACTAAACAGCCTAAACTGACAGAGATGCGTTTGGATGGCAAGTCGGATACCCCCCCTGCCGGGTGGAGGAGCCCATGTCAGTGCCTGTGTGTAATTTGGAATTAATGGGACGGTAAAACTTTTAATTCAAAATCCCAGCCTTGGGGACAAACACATTTGCATACAAATGAACACAATTTCCTGTTTGTTCGGTATGCAAATACAAAAGAAGGAATTTACAGAGGGGCTGCCAGAGTTGAACAAGCACCACGACTCTCGCCCGAGTGCAGAAAGCGGAGGCACCCAACCAAGCACTTCAAACACAGCTCTGTTTGAGATATCAGACTATGGCAAGGGTGAGCCGAGACCACCCTGAAGGACTGCACAGTCTTGTGGGGCTCAGAGTAACCTTTATCTCCTCATCTCATTTACACCTGGAAATGACAAGTGAGGTGGGTCTTCCTCCAAACACAAGATGCAATTAAAGACTACTGATCTGAGGTGGCGGAGGAGAGAAAGATGCCCTTCCCAGGGGCAGAATGTGGCTGAAATGCAAAAATTGGAATCATTTCACAGTGTAATTAACAAATTATACCTCTTTAGACCTTTTACTTGGAAAAACTATGAAATCTCCGAAAGCAATTTTTGTATTAATTGCAGGATTTTCCTATACAATAGACTTAGATAAGCTTTTCTGAATAATGCAAATAATTCAAGGCATCTGTCCTCAGTGGCTTTTCAATAAAGGTTTCAGGAATGCTTTGAATGCCAATGACAGTCATGAAATTATGTTAAGATCTGATAGAACATAATTCATCACTGTAAACATTAAAGAGAGAGAGAGAATGAGGAAACTTCTTCGCATTAACATATATGACTGGCATGCTGGATGAGAAATAAATCCCCAGCTTGTTCAATCCGCCAGCCACAGCAATCTGCTTCCCAGGTTGGATTCTGTTAAGACACTAAACTGTGCACTGAAGGCCATGGTGTGTTATGTTTGCATTGTGTGGGAGACATTACTTATTTACAGCTACACATTTGAGTGACAGCCAGAATGAAAATATCTACAGTAGTCACAGACTGGCACACACACACACACACACACACACACACACACACACACACACACACACACTTACACACATCACCATACACTTAACAGCAGGATTTGTAATTAAGTCTCAGGTCGCAACTGAAATGACCCTGGACATCGCGCTATGTTAAAAAGCAACCCATTTCCCAATGACTTCTCATTAATAGGCGCTGCAGCAGCTCCCCATGTACAATCCTCCCTTGAAACTCTGAAGGTGACACAGCAGTTACGGTGGACTTTGATGGGGCACCGGGGAGCTGTACTTCATATCACAGGACTGCTTCCTCTGCAGAGTAAAAGGTTTCAACAATCAGCAGCTGCAGCCATTTGGGAGGAAGGAGGTTAAAATCTTCCTTTTCAGGCAGGGGGAGGGTGTTTTCTCCCCGCACTGGTACACAGGCTCGACTTCTTTGCCAGTAAACGAAAGATTAACCTCCTCCAGGTCATTCCAGCCTTCCACAGATATAATCCAGTCCCTAAATCATTAATTAATTGTGTGTTTGCATCAACAGTAAATCTTGCAAATCCTCCACAGTCACCTCTGGCGCCTTGCATCCTCAGCATCTCACAACACTAAATCAGGGGGTTAAGGGGTCATCAGAGCAAAGGTTTGTGGACAGTTCAGAGAAGTAAGGAATGGCTTCAACATGCCTGTCTGCAGATACTATGTGGATGTGCTCAATTGACAGGTTCAGATAGGATCAAGGTGTCTCCTCACCTGCTAAGCCAATCCTCCAGCCCGTGGATGGAAACCATTGCCCACGGTGCTGGGCCTCCAGTTACCACTGGCCTGATCACATTGCATATTCACTCACCGACTGCGGGGCTGATTAAATCTGTATTTAATTGGATCAGATCTAGTCGTGATGGAGCGCTCCCCCCGGCGTTTAACCCACAGTCCTCTGTCAAGTGAAAGGGAAAAAAATACTGTTGGGGAATTAGGAGCGGGAAATGAATACCAATGATAGGCTGTGCTAATAGCCAGCGCAGGAGGAGTGGACCACACCTGCAGGGCCTTACAAAGAGGAATCAGAGACACAGGCTTTTCTGTATGTACATGTATGTATGTGTGTGTGTGTGTGTGTGTGTGTGTGTGTGTGTGTGTGTGTGTGTGTGTGTGTGTGTGTGTGTGTGTGTGTGTGTGTGTGTGTGTGTGTGGCCCCTTCTTCCTTGATTAGTTAGACATTATGTTCGGGTCATACAAAGACTTTTTCGGTTGATTAGCTGTTTCATAAAAGCACATCACTGATAACTCAACAGCATTCAGAAACTCTTCCCCAATCAAAACTTTAATCAGTTTGTCATGATTACTCTACATGTATCTTTAGGGGGAAAAAAAGGGTGCACCGAGCACATTTGCATAATTTCTCAATAGTCAATACAATTTTACAATTATTCCTCGATTAAGAATCTTTTGCTGAATCAAACCATACTGTGTGTGTGTGTGTGTGTGTGCGCGAGTACGTGTCTGCTGGCGTGCACAGAGGATGTCAATAATCTTCAGGTGGCTTTACAGCGTATCTTGGTATAAATCGCAGGGGCTTATGGAAGGAAAGCAGAAGATCTGGCATTTGGGTTTGTGAGTTAAAGTGTGAGGTGAGCTGTCTTACTGCACAGACTGATGCTACATCTCAGTACTGCTCAGTGGTTGTAACTGAATGCTGAAGTGGGTGAGCATATGTAAGGGAAGCATCTCAGAGAGGGAGTATATTCAGGACAGTGTAATTCCTCCCTACAGTTTCAGACCTATAGGCTGCTGAGTGAAACACTTTGTGAGTGTGAGTCTTGTTTACACAGACCACACTCATTTTTACAGTCACAAGGGAGGAGGGTTACACACACAGTAAAACCAGTCCTGTACCATTGGCCATTAAACAGCCTTACTTGAGGAATTAAAAAGTGTAATGCCTTGGTCAAGGGCACCTTGTCTCTATAAACTCTATTCTAAGCAAATTTAATGTTTGATTTCCTTGTTGTGTTCCTCTGGTTTCCCAATAAAATTGTAAGAAATAAATGTATTTACAAAATGTTCATTATGCATTGTCCTAATATAAATAAATAAATTCTTTCATGGGCTCACAACTAATATTTCAACCACTTCCGCAATATCTGAGCATGGCAAGTGCATGATAGCCGAGGTCAGGGAAAGATTGTGGTTATGGCAAATCATATGAGTAGGATATGGTTAGGTTTTGGCTACAAAAAATAACTCACAGTTGATAAAAAGGTGAACATTAATTGCAAGTCTGTGACAGAACTCAAACTCTGGTCTTCTGCATGAAAGTCAGACATGCTACGCGGCCATCCACCACCTTCACATTTAGGGCACACTACTGCCTGCAGTGGCACTGAGCGCTGGTTTCTTCGACGTAAATCGTGAGATGGGGAACGGTGAAATTACATAATTACTTAAGTTTTCATGCAAATATCTACACAAACAAACTAAACTAACAAACTACTGAATGATAAAAAGAGTTTTAGGGATTCTAACTTTAAAGTGTCATTCACAACCTTACTCACGTCAGAGACTTAAAGGTGTGAAATTAAGGTAGAGAGAGAGAGAGTTGTGAAGGTCACACGGCAGTCATGTGAGAGTCACCGGAGTCACATCAACTAAGGGGCAAATTTGTAATTGGCAACTTTTTGGACTATTGCTTCAGAAACTAAAATTTTAATGGTAAAGAAAAAAAAAAAGAAATCCTCAAAATATCTACATTTCTTATATTTGGAGCGGCAGCAGCTCAGTCCGTGGAGAAACCAGAGCGTGACCGGTTCAGGTCCTGCGTGGACCAAAGTACGGAGTGTCAACTGTAAGCTGGAGAGGTGCCAGTTCAGCTCCTGGGCACTCAGTTCACTACATAGAGCAAGGCACCGAACCAACTATGTGGCAGCTCCTTTGCTGTACACCTCTTCATCAATGCATGTCTATGGTTCCTGTGTGTGCATGCGTGTGTATTTCAGGCCTGTGTGTATAATGTAACAACAGAGTGTAAAAATTGAATTTCCCCCATTGAGGAATTAACAAAGTGCTTCTTTCTTTTTTATATTTGTTCAAAATAGTTTTTCAATGTAAGAGATACAAAAAATGCCTTGTTACATTATTTACTACTACTAAGTTCTGCTGACTTTAACTGCCTCACTAGAGCTGCAGCCAATCTGGCCACTATCTTGTTAGAAATATTACAATGTGTGCTCTTACTTATTTTCAGTGAAATGTTGCCTGACCTGAGACCTGGATGAGTTTTTTCTGCCTGTGCAGAGAAGCTACCTATTGGGTCAATCAACTTTTTTTAGTTCAGAGCTTATGTTATTATAATGCACAATTACCTATTCAGTAAGCACCCAACTCTGGCACCACATGTTTTATTATCACCCAGCATTCAGTGGTGCTAACACGACTCAGTCAGTGCTATTACACAACCATCAGTACCTTCTGTAAATACAAACTCACAGCCAGGTTACTTTCAGTGACCTCGTCCGTCTCTTCGGAGGCCATGAACACCGAGTGGAGGTTAGTGATTAAAGGTGTCATTCCACCAGGTAACCTTGGAGGTCAAAGGAATTCTGGGTATATTACCTTGCAGAAGGCCAGACCTATATCGAACGTGTCAGAATGAACCACAAGGTTGATTGAAAAATGGGTATTTGCATACAAGGCACTGAGCAGGGGCTGGCAGAGCAGCAAACCCTGGCTCTCTGCTCGGGTGGAGGTGGCAACGCTGATGGGGAACCAGTCCTCATTAAGCAGAAAAGCATCATTTTCTGAAGCTTAGAGTGCTCTCTCTCTCTCTCTCTCTCTCTCTCTCTCTCTCTCTCTCTCTCTCTCATATACACACAATAGGGCTGACACTAGTTTGAAAATATAACTGAAACCTAAATAACTAACCTGTGCTGTGTGTTTAGAATGAACTGAGCTCTGCTCATAAATAATACATATGATGATAGATTGCTGATGAACTGTCTAATGAACAGGAGGCAGAAGGGGGAGGGGGGAGCAGGCTTTTTGCTGACGAACGGCATTTTTTTTTTTATAGATTTAAAAACTGAGACCTCGCACACACAGCACGATGCAGGAATGCTAATGTCCCTGGCATTTTTGAAATTGCTGTTATCTTCCTGGCACTGCACATTAGCTAGAGATATGGTTTCCATGGCACTAATTTACCCCTTTAAGGCAGGCGCTGGAGGTTAGAATCAAAACTTAATGGAATCTCTAATTCGACCAAAAGTTCATTCCCGTTAGGGAAATTAAAGCCTGCTAATTAGGGATTACAACCGGTTTTATGAATTTCAAATGCCAAGTCAGAAGTTGTTAAGAGATATTAGGAAATTGTGACAATGCAACGAGTAAACATTTTTTTCAGCAGACAGGATTTATGTTTGACAGAAAAGAGAACTAGAGAGCTTGATGTCCCAATTTACATTAGTCCAGGATCAAATGAAAAAAATAACCTGATTATCTACAGTCTCTCTCGTTTTATCCAATCACAAACCACAATTTTTAACAACAGCTGGGGGCTCGTGGGGAATAAACCTTCTGGTATTAGACCAATTTCCACATGAGGAATCCATCTTTTGCAGTCACTGTGTGTCACTCGCTTTTCACATCATAAACAACGACCTCAGGGTGTATATGTTATTCTCTTCACTACATCATGTAACTCTTAACAATGTTCTCAGCGGTTATTCTCCCTGCCACCATACTGCACTGTATGCCTATACTTCCTTTGCATCTCTGTCATTTGCTATATGAGGAATAAAATATTCATTTCCTGTGCTTCCTGTCTCAGGTCTGTTTCTGGCCCTGTCATTGACTGTCACCTGTGACACAGGCTTCCATGCAAGACAGCGTGTTTCTTCCTTGCATCATGTGGTAAATGAGCGTCACTTCTTTCTCTCCTTTCCTCAATTCCTTTTCCTCTCCCACATTTACACACACACACACACACACACACACACACACACACACACACACACACACACACACACACACACACACACACACACACACACACACACACACACACACACACACACACACACACACACACACACACACACACACACACACACACACACCTCTCACTGTAGATCCCGCAGTTGACAGGTGGTGGGAAGGATTTCACAGCTGTAACTCGAAAACCAGAGTGTGTGAATGTGCATATAATACAGAAAGGATAGATAGATAGATAGATAGATAGATAGATAGATAGATAGATAGATAGATAGATAGATAGATAGATAGATAGATAGATAGAAGGGTGGGAAATTAACTTTGGTGGCATCCACCAGCCACACTTTTTCCGGAATTCAAATTTATAAAAGAAAGTGCAATTGCATATTTTAAATTGCTTCAATAAATTATTTTTTATTATTAATACATATTTTATTAAAAGGGATACTTCACTGATTTAGCATTAAGCTTTGTATCAGTAGAAACCCGGTAGTATTTTTGAATGACCGTGCTTCCCTCCCTCATGTCCCCCTGAGAGGGGAGATCTCTGTATTGTGGGTCTGGAAAAAAAGCCTCAGATGACGCAAAATTACGATTTTTGCGTCATCTGAGGCTTTTTTGCCCAGAGGCTACGGACTACAGCTGGTAGTAGGAGATACTTCTGCATAGCTCATAGGGGGTTGGACTGTCGGCTTTTTCCGAAATCTCCCGAGCAAAAATGAGTGTCAGCCATCTTGAATCCTCCCTTAGCTTCTCAGCAGAAACGGTTAGATAGATTTATTCATCCCGAAGGAAATCTTAGAACAATTATGTGCATAATGTGTCCGCTCATTAGACAACAAACTGGACTACATCCAACTTCAACGAAACTCCCAAGTGAGTTCAGAGACTGCTGTGTTTTGGTTGTTGTGGAAATATTGCTGTTATATATCTAATTTGAACATATGTGTTAGTGGCTTGTTGATCTTTACATTGTTAGTTAATTTCCTATCCTGGCCTGGGACACATTCATACGGTTTGATAAAGGACTTATTGGACTTTAACTTATCATTGCACTTACAATAGCAGTAGCTGCCTCAATTTAGGTCATCCTGCTCTCTCCGTTTTCCTGCATCCACCGTGTTGTTGTGTGTGTGTGTGTGTGTGTGTGTGTGTGTGTGTGTGTGTGTGTGTGTGTGTGTGTGTGTGTGTGTGTGTGTGTGTGTGTGTCGTCAGTCACGGGGTAGAAATGAGCAGCAGAGAGCCGACAGGATTAAAACGGCAGCAGTTTTCAGCGACTTAAACATCGTTACAGTCTACATTGATGTTAAAATCTATACAGGTTGGCAGGGCGGTCTGAAATGTTTTGCACGGTCTTTCGCTGTACGTTTTGTCAATGCACCACTCGAAAAGTACCTTCTCTTCTTTACTTCACCCTCAACAGTTTGTACATTCATAGCTACTGCTGACTCCGCGGCGGGCCTCTTAACACCGGGGATATGTCGCCAAATTTTTTTAACAGATAATTTTCCTTTCGTCTGTACCTCAGCTCAGCTACATGGTGTCACGGACTAGCGCTGAAAACTACTCGACAAAAGTCTGGAGTTGACTGAAATATGCGCGGTCAAAGCCCCGGCTGTGAACGGTTACATTTCCTATAAGTTCCTAACAATAAAAGTCCTCCGTTATTTTGGTATTTTAATGTTTTTATTATTAAGCAGGAAAATCCGGAAATGTTGGGGATTCATTAGCAGTAACGTAACGCGACTCCTATAAGCATTGTGCATTGTTACTTAGCAACAGCATTCTTTGACGAAGGAAGGGTGTCAGTACCCGATCTGTTCCACCTGTACAATCCGTTCTGCGCATGTGCAAGATGACACGTATGCCATGACGTAGGCGCAGATGATAATGCTGCGTTCATTCCACCACCACCTTGGAATAACGGCACCGCTTCCACCTGCACGATCCGTTCTGCGCATGCGCAAGATGTTCACACGCTAGCCTCCAATACTTCGTTAGCTAACGGTTAATTCAGGCGGACCGCTAGGTGATTATAGCGATATGCCCCGTTAGCCTCACTGGGAAGCTAACGTTAGTTTAGCTAACTGTTAATTCGGCGGACCGCTAGGTGATTATAGCGGTCTACCGTTAGCCTCCACCGGGAAGCTAACGTTAGTTTAGCTAACGGTTAATTTGGCTAACCGCTAGCTGATTGCAGCGGTCTGCCGTTAGCCTCCACAGTTAAGCTAACGTTAGTTTAGCTTACAGCTAATTCGGCTAACCGCTAGCTGAGACAGCATGTAAACTTTAAAAGACCCTCAAAATAAAACTTGAAAATAAACATTAACATATATAACAGCTGTTACGTCAGTTCTACTTTACTTGTGCTCATTTAAAATACAATCACTCAATACTTGTCTTTATTGTTATTACTGTAATGTCTTAATTTAGCTGTAGCCTGCTTTTCCCATTAAGTTTGACTTAACGTTATTTTAGACTGAATCTAGCTGCAGAAACAACGTAACCAGTGGGGCGGTGCCTGTTATTTCGAGGTGGCATGAACGCAGCATTATCATCTGCGCCTACGTCATGGCATACGTGTCATCTTGCACATGCGCAGAACGGATTGTGCAGGTGGAACGGATCGGGTGCTGACAAAGTACAAGGAATGTTTTACAATCCACCCGCCACTGTGGCTGGTAAACAAGGCAAAGTCACCCGCCACTTTGAAAAAATACCCGCCATTGACTGGTGGCGGGTGCTAATTTCCCACCCTGATGGATGGATGGATGGATGGATGGATAGATGTGTGATGAGATCTCATCCCACGTCCCATGATATTAATACATGACAATATTTCTCGTCAAGCTGAAAAGTTGTCTCACGATATCAGTACACAACTGCAGAATTGCGTCGGTACAACTGAGGACCGATGCACGTTAAATCAATCGGTGCCAAATTTCGGTACCTGAGAGCGTGTAAGCACAAGCTTTTCTGTCCTCTCTGCATCTGCATGAAGCCTAATAACTGCAGGCAGTAGGTCTGAAGAGAAGCCAGTCATTTGCGTTTACTTTAAAAAAGTGGTAAAATCTTGTCTCGTGAACCCAATCTATGTGTATCATAGCATCGTCTTGTCTCATGAGCAAGTAGCAGCATATTGTTTTGGAATGAGATGTTCATCAATTACATATGGGTGTAATGTTTGAGTGTCCACATATTTTTGTCCTATTAGTATGGATGGATGGATGGATGGATGGATAGATGGATTCACCACATGTAATATTTTAGGTGTTAAGTTTTCAGGGTTATATTTTCTTTTCCAGTTGTTGTGGCGGTTACAATTTGTTTCCTGCAAATACAACTCCTGGTAATGAATGTATGTGGGTACAATTCTGCTATTGATGCAGTTCCCTATTCTGCGCTTTTTCCTGGTTTTACAGCAGTGCCTCCAAGCTGCTTGTTCTGATACAATACGCATGAGCACAAGAAGAAAGGTTGAGGTCTTTAAAGATACTCCACTTCCTGACACACCATTAATATTCTCAATACAGACTCTTCCTCTCCTCTACATATGAATACCCCCCTTCCCCCTCCTCCTTCCTTATCCCCACTTCCACTCTCTGCCTTTACATCTCTGCACTGCCTTATATCTCCCTCCTAGATCTCCTTTTTCTTAATGCTTCCCTCCCCCAACCACTTTCTTTCTCTTCTTTTTAGTTATTTTTTGTCATAACTTTTTCTACTTTCTCTTCCTCTTCCTCCAGGGAAGTGGCACAGAATCGCTTTAAGTGCTGCAAAAGCAAATCTATTTATCATAACCATCAATCTCTTACTGTACGTATACGTTATGCTATACTGAACGACACACACACACACTTGTGTACTTACACTGAACTAGAAAGACAAGTGCATGTGCATTGAGCAAAAGGATTTCTAAATAATGATACAATATGTGTGATTTACTCTCTCAAAAGCAATAGAGCAATAAATTAAAAGGGAGGTAAATGGGCGGTAGTTCCCGCTCTCCTCCCACGCACGGCAATGCAGTTGAGCGAAGCGGTCTTTGGGGACTTCCCATTGACTCCACACAAGGTGAGAACGGCACAGGAACAGAAGGCTGAGCCAAACACTTCAAACAACACGGCAGGAAGACAGAAAGGGCTGGTGCAACGACCAGAGGAACCACAGGCGCAAGGGAGGGACTGACCAAAAGAGACAGAGAGGGCCAAAGCAAGAAGACACAATCATTACTTTGCTTTCACTGACAGTCAATCTAACAAGCATCTATGCACCTGCACCCACACACAACACACACACACACACACACACACACACACACACACACACACACACACACACACACACACACACACACACACACACACACACACACACACACACACACACACACACACACACACACACACACACACACACACACACACACACACACACACACACACACACAGCATAAAAACACCTTAAAAATGACCTAATAGCAGCCAGACACACACAGAGTGAGAGTGCTCAGCAGGACATTGATATTCTATACACCCACACACAGCATGGTGAAGATCTGGACTCGTCTCTGTGCGTCTCCCAGTTTTACACACTATACACCGGTCTAGACACAGTCCCATGCAGCATTACACAAGATGTCATATTAGAAATGTGGCTATTATGGCCATGAGAACACCACACGCACAGATGTGCATAGCCCAAAGCAACCGAATAGCAGCTGAACCAACCAAATAAATACCTTAACCAACAAAGCACTGCAGCAGATTGGTATATAGCCAGAGGAGAACAGGAGCACAGTTTTAACAAGGGAGTATGGTGAGAAGGACCACTGGCTTTGCTATACAATTCCACTATAATCTACTCATTAATAGTGAAGCATTTAAAATCTAGTGATAACAAGCAGGGCGCCAGCCCCCTCGGCTGTAACAAATGCAAATAACAGACTGCACTGTAGGGCTGTTTCTCTTGCCAACACTGATCCAGAGAATGGAGGGAGGGGAAAGGAACCCCCCCCCCCCATTGATGGAGGATGCCAGTAGTGTGAGATGAGTCACGTATTATCCATATAAATCAATGGGTGATAACACCAGGAAGGAAAATATTGCACGTGTGTGAGTACAGAGACATGATTATGCATGTGCCGTAGCTCATGTATTAACCATAACTGAATTTACACATCAAGGCGGCAAATGAATTCCAAATAGATTTTTGATGCAGACCAACACGAGACCTGATTAAATGATGAGGTTGAAGATATGGAAAAATGGCGCCACTGACAGAGCTCTACTCTAATCCGCTGACTTTGTATTAAATATTCAGAGTTTGAGTAGGCCATTGCGACAATGACCCCCCTTTAAAACATAAATGTCCCATCACTACAACTTTCCTGCACCCAATTGTCCCCCATAAAACCAAGGGCAGAATCAAAGCTGTTCGCAGGCTTCTCATTTTTAGATTTTATAAGCTGTATTAACATTTATTTTGTGAGTTAGCCAAATTACAAAATGAACCTCATCACTTTTATCTGGTAAACATGCATCACAAGCCAGTGTTGAGAATGAAATGCCAGCATGTACTGTGTTATTTTAATATTCAAAAAGTAAGCAAGGATTGTGTGTTTTTGCTCTTTGTGACAAACTTACTAAACGTATTGCTTTATCTGTTTTTAATGTGCTAAATGTGCTGGTTGTACTGTAAAGTGTCTTAGAGTACCATGTAAAGCGCTATATAAATATAAAAGTATTATTATTAACTAGCTTTAGTTTCCAGTTCTGCACATTTTAGCTGACCAACAGCTAATGCTAACGGATGGTAAAAAGAAGCCACAATTCCTCAGTTTTACTATAAATACATCACATTAATATTTAAATCACCTTAATTGGGATCTCTGGACATTCAGAGATGATCAGCAGCTTGTAAAAATATGAGTTAGCTAACGTAAGGTTAGCTTAGCATCACAAGGGGAGACTGAGAGCAGGATAAATTTAGATATCTGATATCTTCAGTTTTAATAATCATGCCAGCAATGTAATGATTTGTGTAATGAAAAAGTTATTTTAAGGTATCAGTAAAGTTTCACTGAATGTGTTCTACAGTAAATTGGTCTGATTTTAATGATCATTTCTCAATTTTCATTTATTCAGTGTAATTGAGAACAAAATTAGTTATGTGTCTAAAATAATAGCCTATGTGTAATAAAAATTATCTCTCTATCATTTAATTATTATTTTGTAGCACTCACTGGGTGTTCTGCATTCACAGTATTGTTTATTGCCCCCCTTAAATGGAGCAGTGACCCCCTAGAAAAGTACTAATGGGCCCATTTCACCACCGCCACAACAATCCTGGCTCAAACTGTGTGCAATGCGTAATGGCTTGTGTGTACAGGTCATACTGTTGAGTTTACGACTACAGGTGCACGCTCTCTCTTTTGCCGACTCTGTGTAGCTACCTCGCCAGGCAGAAGTATTTAAATATCTGCACATGTCAAATATGAGCAGCACAGCCCTCCAGCTTCCTCACAAGAATATAACTTTCATTTTTTTTGCTAGAAGCTTCCTGTCCAATCCACTTACATCACACTTTCAAGCTCCAAAGACTTTGCTATCATATTTGTAATAGAACAGTTTCGCTTGAAGATGTACTGATTTAAATATTCCCTCTAACAATATAAGAGGGATACATTAAGCCACTGGAGGTGGTGGCTGCTGCTGCTGAAGGGTCAAATTACCTTTAGTCATTCTAGATGCACAGAGCGCTAGAGAGAGATTTCAATTTTCTTCAAATATTCTCATTACAGAGACAACGCCTGCCAAAGGGTCTCAGGCTTTTCATATAATTACATCCTCAAAAGGAAAAATCTCAATTATAACAGAATACCTAATTATTACACTGCACATATTCCAAATTGCCCTCGCATGAAAGGAAAACTGAAGCCGTATGATCCACTAAGCTGTGAGGACAGTTTCCACTTCTCGTAACACTGCTGCTGTTAAGCACCCAAGAGCATTAGAGGGAAGACCTGTCACGGCTCAAGACCTGAAGGGAATGAACAGAGAACAAGATATGACAGAGCACAAACCTGTGTCCTCACTCGCTGCCTTTTTTATGAGGGGACACTGATAACTCTGAGGGCGCTGGTCGGTGCAAATTACCTCCTCAATTGCCGTACCTCAGAAGAGGCCTTCTGCTTCAATAACAAAACAAATTATTTTGACCAACTGCTGTGGGTGCCATATCGTTTTCCAGGCCATGTAGCCTAACAAGGCCCATTTCCCAAATAATCAAACTCCAGCCAGAGACCATCCACCTATCAACAGCTTTGATCTTTTCCTACATGGCAGCCATTTCCATCATAGCAGCAATGTAATTTCCCAGTGGGTAACGGGCACAGCGGTGCAGACTCCCAGTGTAATGTACTGTGGAGCTACCATTTGGAAGTTAGAAAGCCCTCTTTGTAGAAAGCATTTGCATTCAAATCATTGAGTCTGAAATTGGTTCTACCTGGCTGGGATCAGGACTATCTCCTGTGGGTTCCCAACGCCAGTTAAGTGCAGTTTTTATAACCTTGGAGCGCAAGAAATGCTAATCGCTTTTGATGGCCTAAGAAGAGCCTAACTATGTTTTTTTTGGACTCCTAAGAAAGTAGCCCTCCTCCCCACACCTGGGATAGCTCTAGATGAGTCTCATGGCACTATCCCCATCAGAGCCTATGAACAGGCCAATTCCTCATAATAATGAAGCTGAGCGGACTTGGGGTGCCTCTGACCTCAAGAGGAACCAGAGAGGATAAAGAAGTGGAAATACCCAACAAGATGGGAGACTTTATTGTGAAAGAGTCAGAGATGGGGACTCAAGTCTGAGGCTTGGACTCGATTCACACTTAATAAGTCGCACAAACAGCTGACTACAGACTTGACTTGCGACTCAACCCAAACGTCTTCAAACTTTACTCGGACTCGAGCTTCGAGACTCGTCAACAACCTGTTTTCATGCAATTATTGCTTTTTAAATCTAAATTCATTAATGTATTTCCATTTTCTTTTATTGGCGCATATACTTTGGGAAAACGTATGACGAGCTGCATGTCCCCTGCCCTTTGCCATAATGTGCAACGTAACGCATGCGTTATGCCTAAGTGCATGCACTCACATATCAAAAAATGCATTGACGATTGATAACTTCGTAAACCGTGACTGTAAGCGAACAGCTCCATGCAAGGTGTGTGGCACCAAGATAAACGATGCCGGATCAAAAACATCTGAACTTCATCAGGCATCTCAAAACGCACCCAGATAGGTCAGTCACTTGCTAATGTGAAAGAGACGTTAAATTTCGCATATATCGTCACAGGTAACTAACCATCGCAAAGTGTTGTGCTAATGCTGAGAACATGCAAATTGTATGTTTATAGTTAGTAGTTGCTGAGCCTCAGACATCCATGGCGCACAGGAGGCGGGACGCACGGATCCATCTCCCCAGGAACAAACTGTGTCGGGTGGGCAAACTCATGTGATCCGTAATTGATCCCGTGGATGATTTGTAGGCTATGAAGTGAACAAGGTGTACCCGGTCCACCAAACACTGGGCCGTCTTGACTGTCTTAAGAGAAATTAAAAAGTAAGACCGGTGGGACAGGCCCGTTCTGGGAACAGCAAGGGTGGATTACGTGTATAGAGCATGGCTTATACATTGTCCCATACTAGCACCATAAAATCTCGTATTTTATCTGCTTTTATATTTTTAACTGTTTTTAACTGCTCTTTAATGTTTAATTTCTTATACTGCACTGCAACTTTTATTCTTGTATTTTAATCGTTTTTATGTAAAGCACTTTGAATTGACCTGTGGCTGAAATGTGTTATACAAATAAAGCTGCCTTGCCTTGCCCATATTTCTGTTACTGTAGTCCTATTTACTATTTAATTATTTCATCCATGCGTGGTGCAGCGGATCCGTGCGCACTGGTCCTGCCGTAGAGACGCTGGCCTCACTAACCTCTCCTCCTCCGAGTCGGATCTCCCTCGCGCTGTACTCAGTTTCACTGAGCGTACTAACACTTAGAAAATAAATGGCATTACATCAGTCAGTTCAAACTGCTTATTGTGCGTAATTTGGACTGACACTGAGATGCATGTTGTTCTGTCACTGGTGTGGCGCTGCCACTATTCTCTTGATTTCCACTTCAACATTAGTTTTTTTTAAGTGAAAGAGACGTTACATTTAGCATATATCGTCACAGGTAACAAGCTAACCATCGCAAAGTGTTGTGCTAATGCTGGGAACAGGCAAATTGTATCTTTATAGTTGTATCCATATGATGTGACAGACTTAGGTAAATATTTCACCAGGTCCGAGGGCTAGACGGATGTGTTAAGTAGACCCCATAAAGTTATCCTACAACTGATTTTGATACTGTACTGTATGGATGGTAGCTACAGGACATGCTCTGAATTCATAAGATTTAACAATACAGTGTTAGGGACAGATCAGATGGCCAGAGACTTGAGACTTGACTTGGAATAGTTGCAAAAGACTTGAGACTTGACTTGAACTTGCCCCTCAAAGACTTGAGACTTGACTTGGACTTCCAAAACATTACTTGTGAACATCTCTGGAAAGAGTACTCAAGGTTTTTCCTGATTTCCCTTCGGTTCACATCTATTAAATTCCAAGTGTTCCCTCCTGAGGTGTTATCTGTATCTTTATCTTTTAATTGAACTCACGTTCTGTCCACTGTAGAGTCACATTAGTGTTTACCAAGAGCAACAGCCATTTGAATGAACATTAATAAAATTGTGCTCTTTTCTTTTGTCTTTGTAATTACTTTCACACAAGTGTGACTGTAAGTGTGGAGAATTCTAAACAATGCAACAACACAAATTCAGTGATGGGATTTTTATTTTTACTCAGCTTGCTTAAGTGTTAAGCAGACAGTGAGACATTTTGCAAAAATATATACTGTATATACCGATGTTCTCGCCTAACCTTTGAATCTGTGAAGCAGGCAGAATCCAAATGTATGCTCTGATGAAAACCTTGTCATTTTTATCTTGTGGAGAATTATCTTTGTTTAAGTCTCACAGACTTATTCCAAAACATCTTTTTCTTTAATCTGTGCTTGCACTCATGTTTTTTTAACCTTTGTCTTCTCTGAAGCGCTTGCTGCTGCTCTACCAAGACCTTGTTTAGTGTAGACATAGTTAAGGCCTCCATGGAGTATCAACCCCGGAGCAGTGACTGACAAGCCCGTAATAATCAATTCTCAAGCATGCTGTTCCAAGGCAATACTTCATCTGAGCTTCCCGAGCTGAGCTCCGAATACTTCATGGAAATACTGACACCGTGAAATCCAATTAAAAATGCATTTGGACATTGATCACCTGATGCACTCAGATTGATTGCTGCTCAGAAAGCAACCTGGTAGTGTTTTTGTTCAGCCAGAGTCCATTCACCTCTCCATACCATATAAATGTATTGATCTGCACACCCACTCTTGGATCCATATGAACCATTAAAACATCCTTTCAGTGTTTCTCCATCCATTTATGTGACGAATAGCAGACTTCTATGAGCTAAAAATGGCCAGCACTCCACTTACTAGACCAATAAGCTTTGATACACCTCTGCAGATCTACAGCATAATGAAGCAAGGTGATAATGTAAAGTTAACTATCCATTTAAAAGCACTCTTCATCAAACTAATTTTCTGGATGTCTGGGCCTGATAAAGAACATAACGCATTTAAATGTTAACAAACAACTTGAATAGTTGAGGAGAGGAATACTTCATCACAGATGGAAAGACATGTTTAATTCAAAAACGTATCAAAGGTCAATTTGCACTTTTCAATCAGTGGTATTCACACATTCTCATTTAACACAACTGCAACCAGGGGGCAAAAATACACGCTAATGCTGTTTGTGTGGTACAATGAATGGGAAAGAATAAATTGAATGGCAGCGAATAAGACGCATTTGTATGCAAAATTGCCGAGACAGCACAGAGACGGGGCTGCGGGCAGACGTGCGTGCATGTAATCAGGTATCAAATCGGCTCGTCTTCTGTATGCTCTGTCTGCCGCGTGTGGCGCAGGGCAGAGGGGCAGGTGAATGCTATTGTCTCCGAGCATCGGTCCACATGAATGACCCAGCCTGTGTCCACATTAGCACGGATCAACTCCCGTGGGTAACATCTCGTCAGGAAACAGCAGTTGCAACACATTCGGCCAAATAACCTAACTTCCATATCCAGTAAAACCCACGCTCTCTTTCACCCTTTCTGATTTTTGGCCAACTCAATCAATCCTTCAGTCGCTTTCTTCCTCTGCACGCCTGCTCCACTTTCAACCTTTCCAGCGTGTTCTCCTTCCAATCTCACCATTACAGTACGCCCACCTCTCCCCTACAGTAATGTTCTTCACACTTTGCATCCTGCTCTTTCCCTCCATCTTTTTTCTGATTTCTCATTCTCCCATCACTCACTCTCTCATTTCTCAGTAAGAATTCCCTTTACTGCAACTAAATATCTACAAGCCTTTCCCTGTTGGGGGTCATTGTTCTCTTCTGCCCCGCAGGGACCGCCTTCAACTCTAGCTGGGTCTGCACACACCCACACAGACCGACCTGGCGGTTAATGAGCCAGTTGAGTAAGACGGCACCTCGACTCAACATTGATCACCAGGCCTCTGTACCTCGAACTGTCAGGGAGGCTATTTGTCAAAGTGATAATTTATTTTGTAGCACCAGTTATGGTGTGTCGGCGATTGGGTTGTTTTTTCTTCATGTGGTCTCAGAGCCCGACAGACACCATTTCAGATCAAATTCAGGGTCATAATGTGTAGCATGAAACACGCAACTCACTGCAAATCAGCCACAAACAGCAAAGGGAGAGCAGGCAAGGGAATGGCGATTTAGCAAAGAGATGTGTGGCACATTTTCAAACTCAATTCCCTCCTATTTCTTCCCATGCCTGTGCAAAGGTTTTTTACTTCGGTATCCTGCTAAGTTGTAAACATCAGTAGACACACTGTGTGACTTATGGAAGTAGTGGGAGAATGAATGAGAGGTGCGCTGTTGTTTTGATCATGCTGACATGGGGTGCCCAATTATGGAGAAGCGGCCTGTCTAACCAGCGAGGCCAAACACCTGATGGGAGGAGGTGGCAGGAGCATGGGATGCTGCTTGTGGGTAGGCGAGGCTACCGCAGTGCACCGCTGCTCCCAAGATGTTCCACATCTACCCCCTCTAATTGGCAGATGGCCTCAGATGCGAGATGATTTAATGGCCTGCGTGTGTGTTTTTTCCTGCCTCAGTCAGCCATTAGCAGGGACATCTGTAACGAGTTGGCCAGGCGCACTGCTGAGAGCGGAAGCTGAGAGCAACACTTTCTAATGGGAGTAGTGCGATTGTGACGGACTTAGGCAGTAATCAAAGCACTCTGAGCTATGATAATCGAGTATATCTATCTATCTATTTCTTTAAATTGTCCCAGGCCTGAGAAAAAGCTTTAATAAATCGTCTGATGAGGTTTACTATAGAAAAGCTGCAAAAAAATCAAACAGCCCTGTATTACTGGGTATCAACTGTGTGGCAATCCCCTTTTGACTTTCAATACACCAGAGCAAGACATTTCTAGCTGCGCGTTATCATAAAAAGCCATTTTCATGGATTTGGCACAAACAGCTTGGCTTCCAAGCGATCCCATTTCTTGCAGCTGTGCCGTAACCATCTGTGCCAAATGCTGCGCTCAAGGGCAAAACATTAAGGCCCCAACCAGTTTGATCCTAAAGGCCCCTGGTTTCTGGCTCTCTGTGACTGCCTTCATTTCGTACAGCTCCCTCCCGAGTTTGTCTCTATAACCAGGGCTGGATGAGGGAAGGAGCTGCATCGTTGAACAAGTGAGGCCTTCAGCTGGCTCTCTATGCATGTCGAGAGAGTGGTGGAGAAGTAGCTCCAAGCCTAAGGCCTTTTAAATCTTGATGGCCATCAGTATTCTTGCCATAGCCTCTGAGGATTTGTCTATTACCAGCAAACTGGGTCAATTTTTGCATTATTTTAGAGATTTGTATCTCACTGTCGAGAAAGGAAAGGTTCTGCACACACAGGCATGTGGACCCACACCTGCACTTTGTCTCCCTCTCCGTTTCACTACTCCCTGCATCTCTCTCTCTCTCACACACACAGAGTATTCTGAATTGATTATTATGAGCACATATTTGTCACTTTAAAACACATAAATGTAAATGTAATGCCACAAAATGTGCCAACACTGTAATGAATGACTACAATGAGGAACCTTATCCATGCTGTGAAAACCAATTTTTTTTTTTTTAGACTGGGCACACGCCGAAAGACTAATTAAAATTGATAGATAGGACCAAACCTGATTATGACACTCAAAAACCTGTGCACTTTAACAGAGCTAAAATGCAAGTATCAATTAATATACCACTTCTGCAGTCATGAATCTCAAATAGTTCTGAATGTTCACACGTTAACGAGGAGGTGACAGTGCTGCAGCAGCACCTTGACCGTGGTTCCATCAGGTTTGCTCACTGTGTGACTTGAGGAAATCTTCAAATATTTCAGTTACTCCACATCCACGTACATTCAAATTACTTTCATACAATTTCTAATTCCAATCATCTACTGTATATGTGTACTCTCAGTTGAGAGCCTGGGAGGTGAATGAGGGACCAGGAGCAGATGGGGGGGCGGTAATGAGATGCAGAAAAAAGGGAATTGAGGGGGACAGGCCGGCTGTTGAGACACAGCAGAAAAATAAGAGGGAAGAAAATAACCAAGTATGAGATACAGAGAGGGGATAGGAGAGACCCATGTCTGAGGTGCATACAAATGGACAGAGGAGGAACACAGATAGAGAAGGGGGAGGAGGAGGAGAGGGAGTGTGTGTGTGTGTGTGTGTGTGTGTGTGTGTGTGTGTGTGTGTGTGTGTGTGTGTGTGTGGGGGCGGGGGGTGAGTAGGAAGGAGTAAAAGAATGTGAGAAAGATGGATTCACTGTTGGCTAATGAGAAGACAAAGGCAGTAGAATCCACATTGATCTTTGCCCCACAGCAAGCTGGCTTTATAGCTCACAGGTAGAGAGAGACTGGGGAAGCTTACCTGAGGTAAGCAACCTTACATTTGTAGGAGGAATCCGAGTCCAGGGAGTGTGTGTGTGTGTGTGTGTGTGTGTGTGTGTGTGTGTGTGTGTGTGTGTGTGTGTGTGTGTGTGTGTGTACAGTAATGTGTTTGTGTGGCTGTGGCAAGCATACTTATTTATAGTGAGCGTACATGGTCCAAGCAGATTATTGGAAGTTTAAGGTGTGTGTATATAATTATGTAGCCTATTTTTGCTGCATTTTGGCAGGTAAGGTGACAAGCATAAATCAGTCATTATTGTGTGTATGAAGCAGAAGATTTACTAAATGTGAGATAGAAATCAAATATGTATACATTAACCACTCTACATGCAGGGTGGAGAGAAAGAACACTGTAGGAACACTTTACCTCTGGAGATGCATTACTGTACTGAGACTAAATTGAAGAAGAAAGAAATTTGAGGCTCGAAATTATTTTAGATATGAAAAGAGAGAAGCAAGTATTTAATGAGACTTTTGTTGACCATCAGGTTGATAGTCAGTTGTATCTTATAACGGGAAATAATTGGCTTATTGTAGCTATTTAATGTAGCCTATTTATGTTGTGCTTCAAGGTATAGGCTACATGCTGTAGGCTAAACAAAAGAAATCGCTGCAAAGGGTGACCACTCTCTGTAAACAAGTTATCAGCACAGGTGCACATCAACAAAGAGGAACACAAGTTAATTTGCTGTTAAACACGGACAGCGCTGCGTTACGGCTGCAGAAAGCCACTTACTGTAGGTTTGAGCTGTTCCAGTACACCGCATGCCGGTCGCTGGCTCTCGACAGGTGCAAGTTAGTAAGCGCCAGCGTGATGAGGCTGAGGGAAAACGTTGCGAGAGCCATAATCCCTCCGGTGCTCGTCCAGCCCTGGTTCCCCTCTCTTCCTTCTGCGTCCCCGCTCCTTCTGTCCCAGGCGACGTCTCGTTCACAACATCCCAGCGGTCAAAAACGCCTTTTAAAGTTCCCAGTTACCTTAACAACGGATTGAATCAGCGTGACTTCTGAGTGGTTACGTGTTCTTCAACTCAAATCCCATTGCGACAAGACCCATTTGGACACCTTCACTTGTGCTAAATCTCTCTCGACTTCTTTCTTGTATCCGCTGCGCACTTTCAAGTCACTCCTGGTTTTGTTTGTCAATTCTGCTTTCATTAGAGAGGAAGAACACAAGTATTGGTAAGGCAATGTTTGCACATTCAGAACAGACAGCTGAGGCCGGTGTTTACTGTTCTTTGTACAGCTTTAAAGCCGCTGGATCTCCGTGGAAAGGTTTGTGTACCTTGCGCTCCTCTCATCATCACCAGCAGCAGCGGCGGCCACACGCTGCGCACACAATGCTACAAACCCGCCCTCTGATGCCCGAGATGCGCTCACGTGTCCATCTATGCCGCTGCCCCGCCCCTTCAAAACATGCACTGTGTGTTGTGTGTCTGTGTGTGTCTGTGTGTGCGTATTTAAGTAACCTTGTGGAGAAAATGTTACCATCTTGATTAAAACAGTAAAAATAAGTCGTGATCATTTTACACTGGACACAAATCTTAAAGGATTGGTTATAATTTAAAGTTTACAAGAGGTTTAAGTCAGGATAAGGGTTTGTTTGAGTTTAAAGTGAAAGTTAGATTTAGGAGTATAGGTTTAGATAATGGACATTACCTTTTACAAACCATAACATATTTTAATAATACAGCACAGGTCACATCTAGAAAGTAGTGTATAAGTGTAGGCTACATTCAGGGTTTACTTTGGGATTAAACTGGGGACACACTGATAGACTTAAATCCTCACCAGCTGTGAAATGACTCATTATCACACATTTAATCATTATCATAATTAATTACAAGCACACTGTTCAAATTTCTGTCAACAACCAGAAAAAAAGGAAGCTGTTTGATATTCAAATGTTTGACAAATTCATGAAAAACCAACTTGATGGTGGCGGAGGCCATTGTCAAATACTGGGAACAGATTACATGATAACCCTATAATAGCCCAAATTGAGATCAAGGCAAGCTATGATTGGTTTGGGCCCATCGTGTAGTCTACCATGTCTATTGGCCAAATCACAACAACAACAAGACTCTATAATGGCTAATCTCACACCGACCACGTTCACAGACAATGCACATGCAGACAAAATGTACATTGGTTCTTACGCAGCAATGATCTGGATTAAACCCTTGTAAACCCATCCCTGGCACCACCTTTGCCTGAGTGTGATGCTCAAACCGGTCTGAGGGTTAATCTGGATGCCAGATGTTAGAAATGTACTATACCAAATACTGTATGTGTTTTAGTGTGATTCTTTTGTTTGCTGGATTTGTTTTAAATTGTAAAATATTGAGGTCGTTGGCGTGAAAGATTTTGGTGAAATTATTTTAGATTCACTATTCAGCAGAGGTTAAGGGTTAAAGTTAGAGCTAGAATTCATATTATTATTAGGATATTAATACAGACAGCGAAAGACCATCACAAGTATAGTAACAAAACGTGTGTGAGTAATGTGTGTGTGTGTGTTGTGTGTGTGTGTGTGTGTGTGTGTGTGTGTGCGTGTATATATGTGTGAAATACAGACTGAGGGAGAGTGCATGGAAATTTGGAGACTTTAATTAACCTGTTTAATTTCGCCTGTGGTGGTTTAACCACTCTATCTAGCCTAACGGCAGCACGCATTATTAATGGCTCAGTTAATTCCAAATATTAAGCATTAGCCTCGGTTTGATTAACTCTGCCAATTTCATATCTTATAATAGTGTCCTTTTTGGAGGGGATATCAGTGATATTCACACCCATAAACGTGGTCGTAGACACTGTTGGTGAAACTTTAGCTGCGCAATCCAAACATTAATCTGAATGACCTCCAGTGATGAATGAATGTTCATTACACTTCTCAGCCGAGTCCCTGAAGGTCACATTCACACTTCTTTGAGTGAGGAGAGTTCGTCGCAGTCAGTTGTAGATCTGCTGCCTACTTTCTCCTCTTTCTGCACTCATTCATACACACAGTCTGTCTAGTTTGCTCTCGTTTGCTCTCACTCACTCCCCGATTCTCTGTTGTTTTTGTCAGTGATGACGCCTCTCTTGAGTGGCCTCCAGGCATGTTGCCGTGGTGACTGGAGTAAAGGGGCGGATGAAAGAGCAAGTACCATCACTTTGTTTTCCTCCCAACTCTCCCTCTCTCTGTCCCACCACCTATCTGTGCGGCTCCAGTGGATCACTCGCCTCCATCCACTCTAACATTTGTCATCCTTTTGTCACCTCACACTCAGAAGGAAAGTGCTGCATATAAAGAGCATATTCTTCCATTTCTTCATGAACTGATGATCTCCCGCTTCCTGTTGCATGCACCGACCACACAGTGCCAATAAAAGTGAGATGAAAATATAGAGAGTGACATTTAATATGTTTCCTGGACCCGTCTCAACCAGCAGCGGCACAAATGCATATGTATGATGTGCCTTGTGTTTATGAGTGTGTATTTTGAACATGAGGCTTCCCAGTGTCATAAGTTATTACAGTTGTTCTTTCAACTTTGTGATGCACTGTTTATGTATGCTTATTGCCTCCTGCAACTTCTTCAGTAGCACAGCTTGTATTTTGCAACAGGTGTCGGTGCACACTATAGTAACAGTAACCATGGCTCATATTGATTTCCTAACTGACTTCATTCCTGGAGTAAGCAATATTCCAGGAGAAAATACGTTGTTTTTTCCTCAGTGGGATTTCTTTATTCTTCCTCCTGGCTTCTATTTGTGCGATCTCTAATTTCCGACACCCATCTGTTCCTCCTTTCCTTACTTCTAATTTTGGAGTAATCTCATTTTATGTTAATGGTTTAAAATGAGGTTGTCTTGATTGAAGTTAATGTCCAGTGGCGGTGTCAGTAAACAACAATTTATTTGATTAATCAGTTAATCTATTTAAATGTCAAACTTGAATATAAAGTACCTGTGACAAAAATAACAGCCTTTTGAACTTGGAAACGCAGACAAATAAACATCTCTGTGTAAAAGTAAGAGTGTGTAAAAATGTATCTTTGGCCTGCCACCCGAGCTCAGCACTGTGTCAGCAGTCACGTCGGCAACTTCCCTCATCCTGCTTTCTTTACTTCTTTCATTTGGTGTGAATCTGCATTTTACAGTCCCTTAACTTCACTATGCCCAAAAAGGTGATAGAGTGAGCAATGGAAAGAAAGAGTTAGGAACAAAAAAGTTATAGTGTGTGAGAGAAAGAGAGGAAGAAATAGAGAGCCTGGGGGCACAGATAGATCGAGTTTGGAGGAAGGAAGAAATTACAGTGCAGGAATCAAGGGAGAGGTAGAGAAGGTTAAAGAAGACTAAAAGTATAAAGTGAGAAACTGTAGGGAGCAGAGATGGAGAGGGAGACATGGAGGCATTAGCTAAATGGAAGAAAGGCCAACAGTGTTTTGGGTAATGGCATGGTGCTGAGGAGAGTCCTGGCCTGAGCTCCAGGTGGGCCTCCATCGTTTTGCCCCCTCGAGTGTGGTGCTTAACCTGCCTCGCTTCAGTAAGTACCCAGCTGTGCAAATGGCTAATGTGATTGTGAAGATATAAGCCCAGGATAATGGCATCTGCCAAGCAATCAAGAACAATGTTCCTCAGTGTTGGGCTGTGATGAAAACGGAGCACCGGGAAATGGATGCTAGAATGAGGGCTGAGCCTTTGGGGAAGGGGAGTGATGTGTTGGTAAATGGTCATAAAGGACAGAGGGTTGGAAGAGCGAGGAGATAAACTTTGAGGACAATCTGTTTTGAGGAACAAATAGAAATGAAAAAGCAAAATAAAGTTGGAGTAAATTGGCATGGATTAAGGGCACAGTACTTAAGAAAATAAATATTGTTATATGAGGATTGTAAAACGAGCAGAATAATAACCACAATGCAGCAGAATTTTGTGCCGCTTTGGGAACCTTTGGTGGTTTGGGCCTGTAAAGCCATTTTATGTTATATTAGGCTATACAAAAACTTCAATTGACTTGCCTAAAATACTTGGTTTGTAACGGAAACAAACTAGTTAATGTGACAAGTTTGTCCGACCACGTCTGAAGGCAAATGTGGAGCTGTAGTGAACAGCAATATCATCATATCATCATCAACTTTATTTCCAGACTCAAGGTCCATTCAGAAGACACAGACACGACATACAACATACATTAATAGTTGAATACAGAGTGAAAACCTTCATATAGATTGTACATACAAAAAGTAATTGTTTCAACCCCTCCAATTCTGACAACATAAAGGTGTGGGAGAAAGGGGTTTTCAAATGATGTTTGAACATCTGATATTATTAATAACTAATGAAGCTCAACATATACAGTATTCTTTCAGGAAGACTTCTATACGGTTTTCACTTCAGGGTCCTCGTACTTCTATACTGCACATCTTTCTCTCTCCCAACCTAATCAGCTGAATTGTCATCAGCTGAATGCGGGTGTTTACTCTTTCAGTTAAACCAACGAGATTTGCCACATGAGCTATGGCGTTGTTGCATTCAAACGTTAAATCGGTTCTACTCTCTGCTGCTGTCAGTTGTCATTTCAGGCAGAATTGATACAACCCTCCTTCACCCCAATGACCTCCAGTTCTCATCATTCCCAGCACCAAGGGTTCCTCCATCAGAAGCACCACTTCACTTCACATCACATCCATCCAAGTCTTCAGGCTTCCTTTAGGGCTGGGACGGTTACCGCCTACCACGGGTCTGAGCTTGTCACCGTCATCACCGCAAAAAAACATTGGCCTGCACATGTGAACACATTGTGTCTAATGTTCCTTCTGTTCATAGCTTTATCACGATAAAACGGCATGTTTGAATTTCAGCCTGCATGCACGTTTCGTAGCCTAAAACAGAGCAGCTTATATTGGTAAAGAGAGCAACAAGTTAGCGAACTGCCGAGTCTGCTCAGCTGCTAGACGGGCTGCACTCGGCATTGTTGGCAAACTATTTTATTTATATTTTACTTTATTGACAAAAGAGCTTTCTGAACTGTCTGTGGAATGGATCAACAGAGATGAGAGAAACTATTGTGATGACAGCAAAACTCAGTAAAGACACATGGTGATCTCACACATGGAAACACTGTGCTGCAATCTTTTTATACAGTCTATGGCTGCAACATATGCTATGTTGTAAGGTTTAAGCCGATGTTTTTTCAGGGGTAACACTAGCACTATGGACAATAGATAAAGCCACAGTGTCTTGAGAAGCTCTAGCTTGTTGTCTTAGTGTTCACTTATGAAGCTCAGCGCAAATTCTTTCAGGAAGACTTCTAATCACTGCAATCACCACTATCTCTCCCTAAATCTTTTCAGCTGTTAAGGTGTTCACTCTTCAGTAAACCATCAGAATTGCTTTAAATGTCTCGCTCCTTGCTATCAGCTGGCTTCTCAGGCAAACGTGCAACCCTCCTCCTCCCCTTCCACCTCCGGGCGTCATCATCCACTGCAACCGGAGTTGCACCTTTCGGCGGATGGGTCCTTCGTTTGGCCTCCTGGTTCCCTCTCCGCCATCACCAGTGTCTAGGCTCCATCGGGATATTGTCAGTTTCTCTACCCCTTTAAATATTTTAATGATGGAGTCTATTCCCCAAAGACTTTGTACATTTCATGTACATTTCATATTATGCTTATCTACAATAAATATTTGCATATCTGCAATGAAGTCTCTCCTGATTGAATCAACTCACTTTACATCAACTTTGCTAACACTTTTTTCTCTCGCTTTTCCTCACAGCGGCACTCATAACGCTAAAAATACCACTAGCTACCTTGCCGACGGAACACACTTCATTCAACTCGCAGTCCTCTCTTCCCGATTTACAGCCCCCCTCTCGTGGCTTAAAATAACTCACCGTTGTCGGCTCCAGCCGCTGAACTACACGTTGTAAACAGCCATGGCCCGCTTGCCTGGTCCTCCCAATATCTCCAATATTTACCAGGGGATGGTACGTCTCTGGTCACGCAACTGTTAGAAACATGCTGTTTTCTTTTTTTTTTTAGAATCTATCTCCGTTGATCCTGTTCGTTTGTGTGCTGCTTTCATGGCTGTACTACCGTTACAGCTGTAGCGCGCTGGGTTTACGTTTTTACAGGTATATCTGGCAACCCGGCCTGGCTGTCAAACTGGGCAGTTGATAACAACACACAGGCCAAAACATAAACATAAATTCCGTCACGGAATGTAAATTTCAAAAAGAAAAAATACTGACATTAGCATTGTTGTCAGAAAAGATAGTATTTCAGTTTAACATGTTTCCTTAATATCTGATGAGGCATTGGTGTCATTTTTGGATTTATTACAGTACAAATATTACATATTGGACCTTTAACCCTTGTGTTGACTTCGGGTCACATTGACCCATTTTCAATTTTTGTTTTATATCACAAAATATTAACAAATTTAACAATTTAAAACGTTGGAAAAGCAAAAACAAACTGAAAAAAAGGCGTCAAAAACGTTGAAGGTTGACGGGAAGACAACACAAGGGTTAAGGCACCCTGCAATTTCTCCATTGACAATTGGAGTATAAGCCATAAAATGGTAACTGTCGATGGTAGAGTTAAAACCAGCTATGACTAAGCGATTGTATATGCTCATATAGATGCCAAAAGTTCATGGGGCACCAACCTTGTTTTGAGATAAATGTCTTTTATTCGCGATGTCTTGGATAAGTACTCCATTACCCACAATCCTGACAGTGATGCCTCTGATTGGTGGAACTCATGCTGGTGAGGAGGGGGAGCTGCTGGAAGGCGCCTGCACGATCCGTCATGTGCATGCCCAAGATGATAATCCTGTTTTACGAGGATTTACGACACTGCACGAATCATGATCTGTTCCACGCTTCTGCCTCCAACCGGGAAGCTAATGTTAGTTTAGCTAACAGCTAATTTGGCTAACCGCTAGCTGACAGCTTGATTCAGTCTAAAATAACGTTACCTCAAACTAAACACTGGGTGAAGCAGGCTACAGCTGACATAACAGCTGTTATATAGTTTAACGGTTATTTTCAGGTTTTATTTTTAGGGTCTTTTAAAGTTATTACATGCTGTCTCAGCTAGCGGTTAGCCGAATTAGTGGTTAGCTAAAGTAACGTAGCTTCTTTTAGTCAGTGGTGCGCAGTGGTTTATGGGATGAGTAGTTCCTTCGCTTGATAATGAAAATATGTACACAGTCTTGTACCTTTGACTTTTTTTGGATTTTCTGTTCGTTTTTTCACTCGAAATTATATGTTATATGCTTATGAGTCACGTCGTAGCTGGTTAGCCTAAGGCATGGTCTAAAACTCTTTATATACAGATTTTTCCAGACGTCAAAGGGACAAATGAATGGGAAATTTACTTCCAGAACCCAAGGTCTCTCAGAGGAGAGCTGGGACTGTTGAGCGCTATTCTTGCTAAAACTTATTTTACTCTTAAATTAAGTCTCTCCTGATTGAAATAAACTTAAAACAAAAAGTAAGGAAATTTGTGTTTGGTGGATTATTTCTCTGTGGTAACAATGCATTTTGGCAATAAATCTTATACCGTTGGAAAGCCTGTTTAGTTCCCTTTCAAATGGTGCCCCATTTGTAAGGAACATGCATTTGTGGGATGAGCAGCAGCGCTGAGTATGTGGGTTGCGCCCATGAAAAATTTGCCAAATCTTCTCTGCCATTGCCAAACAGGTTATTTTGCTGTTGCTATTGACACTTGTTTTGAGTTTCTGGTATCCCCAGGTGCTGGCAATCAGGTGCCTGATTGGCACTTTATACTCCAAGATGACAACGCTTGCCCCCACAGTCTGGGGTTTATCAGAGACTTCCTCCAGAATGTGGGAGTGGAGAGGAGTGACTGGCCTGCCAGCAGTCCTGACCTCAACCCCATTGAACACTTGTGGGATCAGCTTGGGCATGCTGTTCGTGCCAGAGTGACCAACACAACCACGTTGGCTGACTTGCGACAAATGCTGGTTGAAGAATGGGATGCCATCCCACAGCAGTGTGTGACCAGGCTGGTGACCAGCATGAGGAGGAGGTGCCAGGCTGTTGTGGCTGTGTATGGTTCTTCCACACGCTACTGAGGCTCCTGTTTGTGAAATGAATATTGTTAAATTGCCAATAGGTCTTGTTTCTTCAAACTTCAAATCATCCAATCCACCAAACGAGTCAATGGCAGAATAAGCTGTTTGGCATTGGCAGAGAAGATTTGGCAAATTTTTCATGGGCGCAACCCACATACTCAGCGCTGCTGCTCATCCCACAAATGCATGTTCCTTACAAATGGGGCACCATTTGAAAGGGAACTAAACAGGCTTTCCAATGGTATAAGATTTATTGCCAAAAAGCATTGTTACCACAGAGAAATAATCCACCAAACACAAATTTCCTTACTTTTTGTTTTAAGTTTATATTTAACTGGAAAATTACTACCCCATAACTTTCCCATTTTCCCGATTTATCGACATAATGCGACATAAGGCCATACCTGCAGTAGCCCAGATTCTCTGGCTCACCGTCACTTTTTCTTAGTTTTTATCGGTTTTACCAAGTACAAAGCAAACTGATCAACAAATAAACTAAAATGATCACCTTGCGGTTGTATGCCTCCGCCAACCAGTCAAGTTGCAGTTTACATCCATGTCTGTCCAGACTCATTTAATAAAAGTTATTAAGTGTATTTTTGGCAAAATGTAAATTATCACTATATTGACATGCATGATTCCAGTGAAAAACATGCTGTCTTCACTTAGTTAGGAGACTATTTTTTACAGAGGACTGAATCATCTGAAGCTCAATATATTCAAAACCAATGAGCTTGTGGTGAACTACCAAAAGAACAGGAGGCCCCCTGTCTTGGTTGTCATCCAGGGAGAGAAAGTGAAGAAGATGGACCTTTTCAGGAAGGGACAGAGCAGACTGTTCATCCTGAGCAGACTCAGATGCTCCTGTAGATCTTTTATCAGTCTGTAGTGGCCAGTGCTCTGTTCTTCGTGTGGTGTGCTGGGGTGGGGATATCAAGGCTCGGAGGTCAGCAGTCTCAACAAGCTGTTAAGGAGGGCAAGGTGGTCAGATTGGAACTGGACAGTGTGGAGGCAGTGGCGGAGAGGAGGACGAGGGACAAAATCAAAGCCATCTTGGATAATCCCCGTACGAGCCAACTACTTTTTGGGTGGCAGTAGCTCAGTCCGTAGGGAGTCCTTACCAGTGTTGGTCATCTTACTTTAAAAAAGTAATTAGTTACAGTTACAAATTACTTCTCCCACAAAGTAATTGAGTTAGTAACTCAGTGACCACATTGTAAAAGTAATTAGTTACTCAGCAAAGTAACTGTGACGTTATTTTTTATGTTCTATAACGCTATTACGTTCTATAACATCTTTAACGTCAAAGATGTTTATATTAACTGACTGAAGAATAAAAACACTATATATAGTATCACTTGTTGCTGACCCAAAAAAATTGAGTGTTGCTTGTTTTAACAGAGTGGCTGCGTCTCCTTCGCTGGAGCTCACGCTAGCTGCATTTGGGCTTGGGGTTGGGGTTGGGTTATCAGCAGCAACAAGTGTCGTGTTAGCATGTGTTGATGTGAGGTGCTTCATAAGATTCGAGTTGCTTGAGGCAGACGTGGATAAAGTCTTTTTTCCTGGGCATAGCGTGCATGTTACATAACCATTCTTGCCTTTAATTTCAATGAGGGAGAAGTAGTGCCGGTACTTCCAGTTCAAGAACGCTACCTTTGAATTTCCCTGGCTCGTCGCTATTGTCGCTGTCTTGTGTTTAGTGGTAGTCAGAACGTGCAGTGAGACAGCGTGAGCAGGGCATCCGCCCACCCAGCCAATCATCATCGCATTTGTAATGGTGTCATCATCCCGACCCCTGCTCTCTCCAGGCAGCTGGTGTGTAGCCAAAGCCTGACACCTCGCGCTTCATTCAACCAAGTAACGCGCCACTTTACAATCTCAGTAACGATAACGGCGTTGCAAAGATGGGAAAAGTAATTAGATTACTCAAGTCACCGAACCCCCCCAACTGCTCAAGCCCACTCACTCTGACATCTCCATTTGTGCATGTATAGGACCTGAGCATGTGTGATTTCAGGCCTGCATGTAGTGTGTTTTCTAACAACAGAGTGTAAAAATTGTAATTTCTCCACTGGGGATCAATAAAAAGTATCAATTAAAAAATAAATTAAATTAAACCTTCTCACCATCCGAGTCGAGGTTCTAAGGATAGAGGATGTTGTTTGCTATACAGATTGTGAAGCCCCTTGAGGCAAATTTTTGTTGTGATATATAAATACAATTCATTTGACTTGACTTTGTTTGTTGTTCTGCTGTACATCCATGTGTAAGTTCATTGATCAAATTCCTTGTATATGTTCTCATGCTTGGCCAATAAAGCTGATTCTGATAGAACACAAAGTTGTAGCCATGACACTGGACAATGCTTCAATTATAGATGTTGCTGCAAAGAAGCTACACATTCTAAAATGTGGTTGCTTTACACACATCTTCAACCTGGCAGCACAGAAGAACTATACAATCTCCACAGTTTCAAGGTGGACACCCAAGGTTAGTGTCACAATTCAGTATCCAACCAAATGTCCAAAGTGATCACAATCTCCCCTCCTGTTCCTGAGTTATGGTGTTGAATAATGGCCAAGTATTTTTGCAGAACATTATCATGTCACAGTTATGGGGGGAGGGAAAAAATCGATACAGCATAGTATCGCAATATTTTCCATGGCAATACTGTATCGATACACAGACACCAAGTATCGATCTTTTATTATATATGTGTTGGTCAGTTTGTCTGCTTGACAATCCCATTTTGCAGCAATACAATTGAAGTGAGATGAACAAACAGAGAAATGTATCTTTTTAGATAAAACAGATGTTGACAGACAGATTATGTCCCCAACAGATGTTTCCTTTTGGGGACATAATTTGAAATTGGAAAAAATTGGAAGTTGGAAAAAAGGTAATGAATTGCAATATATCGCAGAATATTGCAATATGTTTAAAATCGCAATAATATCGTATCGTGACATAAGTATTGTGATGATATTGTATCGTAAGGCCTCTGGTGATTCCCACCCCCAGTCACAGTGAAGTTGACCTTTGACCTTTGGATATGAAATGTCATTACATCATCTTTATGGATACAAAAATGCATTTGTGTGAAACTTCATCTTATCGTATTCATTTTTGAGATATGACCAATAATGTGTTTTGTGAGGTCACAGTGACCTTTTTTGGGGGGGGCTTTTTAACCTTTGACCAGTGTTGCCACAGTTACTTTGAAAAAGTAACTTAGTTACTTTACAGATTACTTGATTATAAAAGTAATTTAGTTACTTTACAGATTACTTGATTTTAAAAGTAACGAAGTTAGATTACAAGTTACTTTATTAGCTACATTCGGCAACTGCCGGCAACACCCCCACAGCCTCAACATAAAAATGACAACCGGTTTGCTGTGAGGAAGCTCGGCGTTGCTAGTAGTAGGGATCTGGTTTATTATGGCACGAAAGAGAGCGAGTCAACCGTGTTTAAGGGCAGCATTTCCGCTACAACATAGGCCTACTGCCCGACCAACTTCTTCAGCTCTCCCCCACTTACTGGTTTTGCACCGATGTCCAGCTTTTGTTGTTTGGGTGCTGGGGGACCTCCTTCTCTCTGCTTTGCACCACCTGCTGGGACTTGCTCTGTAAGTTTGACTGCAGTGCTGCGACTCCAAATGTTTCTTCAAATTTGACGTAGTGTTTTCGTAGCTAGATAGCACTTTGTCGCCACCAGCACAGAGTGTACAACGAACCTTAATATTGCCGTCTTTAGCTGACACAAACTCAAAATAGTGACTGTATTTCCAGCTAGAAAGCGCGCATCTCTCTCCTCCCTCCATTGTTGTTTACGTTTGTGTCGCTGCGTGGTACACGTGAACTGTCCACATGCTGAAAATGTGACCTGTCCTCATGCTGAAAACGTGACTTGTCGCATACGTGACTTCACTCCCCGAGACGCAAGAAGAAAGCAAAAATATATATTTTTACTAAGGAAAATGACAAAAATAGTAACGCACAGTGACTTGGATAAGTAACTTTAATCTGATTACTGGTTTGGAAATAGTAACGCGTTAGATTACTCGTTACTGAAAAAAGTGGTCAGATTAGAGTTACAGAAACGCGTTACAAGTAACGCGTTACGTGGCATCACAGCCTTTGACCATTCAAATCTAATCAGTTCATCCTTGTGTCCAAGTGGACGCTTGTGCCAAATTAGAAGTAATTCCCTCCAGGTGTTCCTGAGATATCGGGTTCATAAGAATGCGACGGGCCGGTGCGGAGGCATAGAAAACACATTTGGAGCCTTTTTAGATTTCTGTATTGCACTAAAAACATGAATGTTCTCCGCTGTTCTGTTTCAGCTTCCTGAAGATTCTGTGCAGTGGAAAATATTCCTCTTCCCTGTAACAGTCATGCTAATAATTTTCTCCTCTTTTTGTTTGCTTATCAAACACATGCTGCTCTGCTCTTGTTTTCTCTCTCCTCAATATTTCATACCATTGGAAGAGCATCTATTCTCGGCATTCCCCGTGCCCTACCACCTCCCGACTGTCAGAACAAACTATTCTATCATTTGACACCCCTCCACCTTTCTTAACCCTCTCTGCGCCTCCCCGTCTTCAATGTAAAGGCCATTATGTGCATTAGGCTGACCTCAGGTGCACTAAATTAGCTTTTCTTTACTTTTTAAGACACAGGTTTAGTTCAGAGTTTAAGCTTAAAGTAAATCCTGTGGCCAAACAAAAACAACCAACAACATGGTATGTTTGCTCTTTAGTTTTGAGTAAGACTGCATCACTCGCTCAGCATGACAAATGCCCAAAACTGTATTTTCTAATCTTGGGGATACAATTAGATGAAATCTGATACAAATGCAGAGCATGTTACTGTAATAGTGAAAAGCATGTTAAAAAAGGCATCTAACTGGTTGTAAATCCAGCCTCTGCTGGAAAATCTGAATTGTATTTGAAACTTTTGTCCTAAGAAATTATTTCAAACATGCCTCCCAAATTTGCTGCAATCTAGACTATGCAATGCTATGGCGACCGTTCTAAACTTATCTAGACAGTTTTTATGCATTACGTTTTTGGGTAGTAAAGAATGTGTCTGTAATCTCTCAATATACAGTAGACTGCCTAATTAATATCATACATTAATAAATACAGAGTATATTAACTGTGTATTGATCTGACTGTTATTGCTGTAAAAGCAGGCAGGCAGGCAGGCAGGCAGACAGACAGACAGACAGACAGACAGATAAGCGTTCTGCGGCTGTGTCTTGGAAATTAGGTGATGCACGTTGTTACAGAACACAAAGCATTAAAAATGCCTATAAGCCTTATGCAATAACAATATAAGTGCAAGCATGAACACATATGGACAAATCTGATAGGACGCCGAGAGCTACAAGAGTTTTAAAAAAGAAATGCAGAGAAAATCAGTATACATTATTTTCTATTTTCATTATTATCTGGTTAAAAGGTTGTGTTCCTCACTTGCGTCTGTTCTTAGTTAAAGCTCCATTGTGTAATGTTTTGAGTTGATTCTTAGCAAAAAAAAAACTTGTTCTTTCACAAATATGTGCTCATGCATGTGTAATTACTTCCACCAACTAATCAAAGTATTCTCGTAAGCGTAGAATCTGCCATTCAGAATCATTCAGAATACATTCGAGCGAGTCGCTCGAATGGCGGCAGCCATGTTGCGCCTCCATCTTTAAAATACATTAGCCAAAGAGGGACATACCTCCGCCTTTCGTGCTTTTACACTCAGTGGCACTGTGACGAATGTAAGGGGGAGAATACTCGCGACTAGAGCTTAGATCGGGCCCAAAAAATCAAGCCCGACTCAACCCGAGCACGTTGTGTCCGAGCCCGGCCCGGCCCGACACATTAACTGGAATTATGAGCCCGAGCCCGATTTCAACCCGACACTTTTTTAATACGTGGGCCGTTATAACGGACGTTCTCAACTACAATTCAGAGTTGTTTGAACTGCAGAAAGCTGTTTAAAATGATCGTAATGAATAATGCAACAAGAGTGAAGCATGTAAACTGCGCTGTTTGTTTATTCAGAATGGAACGGATTGCAAATGGATCTGAATGAAGAAATGTAAAAAAAAAAAAAACTCAACGCATTTCTCTATGAGGGCTTGCCCGCCCTCATGCTCGGATAAGTAACAAAAGAGGACGTTGAAGGCTGACTATCATCTCTTCTGCCATGGCGAGCCTGCTTCATGTGTCTGTTCATCATCAAAGTCCCTGTTTTATTTGCTGTCATAGGCGAGCAGCTTGCCGCACTTAATGCACTCAACAAAGCCGACACATATGTTGTCACTTCCCACAACTTGTTTAAAATGGATCCATACCTCCGACTTTCCTCCAAACTTGTTCAAAGGTAATTCTCCTTTTTTTCTTTACATCCTCAAGCTCCATGTTGCACTTAAAGTGATGGTTCGGAGTAATTCACCCTAGGGTCCTTTGCACCATGACCTCGAGCCAAACACCCCCCCAGAAGCTTTTTTCACCTGGGTCGAACATTGGGAGAGTTAGCTAGAGTAGCGTTATCAGCTGAATAGCTTAGCGCAGGGGCTAATGGACCCACGTTTGTATCTCGTAAATTACCCCACTAATAATGCCCGAAATGATACCAAACGTCTACAAGTAGTACAAATAGGTTATGCTCTCATAAAACGATGGATTGGAAAGTTTGTAAGTACACCAGAAGTTTATGAACACTTGCCTGCTCTCTTCAGCTCTCTGTTGCTGCTGCTGCTACCTGCATTTAGACGAGTGCTTAGGGCCGTCTACAAATTACTACACCGAAAAGAGTTACAACAAAAATATTTATTAATTCAATGATTAAATAAGGTAATGTCTCCAAACTTACCTCAATTATTACTTGTCTCCTGCTAGTTATACTACAGCACTTACTTTAAAAAAAAGTTAAATTAATAAATATTTTTGTTGCATCTCTTTTCGGTGTTGTAATTTGTAGACGGCCCTAAGCACTCGTCTTACAGCAGCAACAACAGCACAGAGCAGAAGCCAGCAGGCAAGTGTTATTTACATAAACTTCTGGTGTACAAACGTGGATCCATTAGCCCCTGCGCTAAGCTATTCAGCTGATAACGCTACTTTAGCTAACTCTCCCAATGTTCGACCCAGGTGAAAAAAGCTTCTGGGGGGGTGTTTGGCTTGAGGTCATGGTGCAAAGGACCCTAGGGTGAATTACTCCGAACCATCACTTTAAGCTCCACAATACAGGCCCACAGGCCCGCAGCCCCGGTGTGATGAGTGCGAGAGGAAGAGACTCTGCGCATGACACATTTTGCATTTTGTAACTGAAGTCCAACTTGTGTAACTTTTTGGACACATTTGTTACTTTGGCCTAAATATAGCCTATATTGATAATATTTCTGATCATGGCATAGCTTTCTCCCCACCCAATTAGGCTATAGTAGCCTAATGATAAAAAAATCAAAAACACAAATGCTTGATCAAGGGCCCGGCCCGGCCCGAGGATAGTGGCGGAAAATAACGGCCCGGCCCGTCGGGCTCGGGCTTGGGCAGAGAATCTAAACTCTACTCACGACTGCCGGCAGATTTGAAAGCCTGTTGAAGATGGAGTATCATGCCTATTCTCTAGGACATGTAACAGAGTCGCCAAGGAAGTTAAAAAGAGATTTAAAACGACAACGTGACAGGCAAAGCAACAAGACCAAAGTTAATATTGTAACATAAATATAATCATATAGGTCGTGATTTCCCTTGCAGACAACTCACGTCATGCAGTTGTAACACAGACTAGGCTACAGCTAGAACAGCTGCGTGTAAACGATGGAGATACTAAGAGCTAATTTTGGTTTCATTGACATTGTTCATACTGCTCAGAGAAATATATTAAAAACACAAACCTCCGTTGCTTCTCTTCTTTGTCTTTGAAGAGCCTCTACTCTCTCCTCGTCATCTTTAGAGAGTGTCTCTTTAGTTTTTCTTTGCCTCACCGATCCACTGCCACCGGCTCTGTCTTTTGGTTTTTCCTTTACCTTTCCCTCGCACCTCCGTCGCATCAACTGATCTCTGACTCTGCTCACGGAGAAAAATATGTTGCCTATGCCGTAAACATTGCCTTACACTATTAATCTCGTACAATATACAGAATATTGATAGCACTGATACTGAACTAACATTAGCTTGCATTCATTTGGGAACCTGATAGCTGATGTTAGCAATGAAATGGTACCAAAATAACGAAAACGTAAAACTATTATTACACTGGAAGGAACACTCACGGACAAAGTCGTACTTCTTGGAATAATACGGCCACCGTAGGAGTTAAAATGCACTCGGAATGGGAGGGGCTAGAAAGTAATATTCAGTTGGTTGTCATATACAATTTCACCACTAGATGGGAGAGATTCTTACACAATGTGGCTTTAAGCTCAGAGGATTGGTTTTGTACACAAACAACAGCTGAGTCAATAACCAGGCTGACTGACCACAGGACAAACATCAATTGAGGAAGCAGTTAGGTATAAGCAATGTATTCATAAAAGATAGTTTCTCTCTTTATCCTCTATCCGCCCTCACTGCTGTCTGTAGGTAAGTAAAGGTTGTGTCTCTGAAATCCTTTAATGAAAAGTAATTGGCTGGAAGGAGGGCGTCATCAGTAAGCACAGCTTCCCTCTTATTGTCTCTTTGCTAACTTAATGTCACACCCTGATTGGCAAAAAATCACGTTGCATCTCATCACTGTGTTTGCCCACTGCTCTAATGAGAAGCTATAGAGGTGGAACTGCACTGGCAGAGAGAACTGACTGGCAGTGTGAATCAGAGTCAAAAGGCACTGTTAGTCATAGCATCACAGCTCAGGGGTTGGCTGTATCCTCCATGTACAGGCTGCATAATGCTCAAGGAGAACAGTTATTATTAGCATAGAAACAACTCAATGCGCCATAATAGCTTGTACAGTACAGTATATGCAAGGCTGGAACGCTCAGATCAATGTGTGACCACTCGGCCTTGTTCTCCTTTGTCTCTATATAGAGACTACGCTCTTTGTTGTCAAACCATGATAATCCTTACATGCTGCCTGTCCATCTATCCTTCATCCAAAAATATCCAGCCGTACTAAACCTGCTGCGACTTCACATCGACAGCTATTTTTTGCCTTCTTCTGTAAATGTTAGGTCATAAGTTCAGTTTGAAATAATGTGACCTTTTTCTCCACGAGGAGAAGATACTGCTCCAGAGGGATTTGAAAATTTTGGATGAGAGTGTGTATGGGGGGGGGGTGCTGTAAAGCCCTGAGGTAGAGGGAGAAATGTCACAATCACTACCGGAGCAAGGCCTGGCATGGACATCAACTTTGCAATGTGTGTGCATTCTGGAAAGAAAAAAAAAACTTTCTTTCTTGTGAATAACTGGATAATTTTAGGGGGTTGCAAACATGAAATGTTGGGAAACCACTCTTAGGAGTGTTAGATTCAAAAACTAAGAAAACACTATCTTTTTTTGTAATTGTTTTGTCTCTCTTATTGTTATATTACGCCATGTTGCAAACTCCATCTGGCACTTCATACAGGTTTAAGTAAAAGCTAGCAATTGTTTGCAAATATGATTTAACCTAGGTCTAAGTAAATTCCTTCACAGATATCTGTGAATGGTCTGTGTTTATCTCCAGAAAGCAGATCAATCATAGATTCAAGTGTTTGTCTACTGGGTGAAAAATTAAACCCTGTCCAACTGTTCAAAAGCACTTTATTCCTGGTCGTCTTATATTCGTAGAGTACAGTATCACAGCGACACATGGCAAGATGCCCAGAAGGCCTGTACTTGATGCTCAGGATTTCAATCATGACTCTCAGGTCACTCATCCCTTTGGCTTTGGACCAATCCCAGCTAGTGATGCCCAGGCAAGCCGCCATGAGGTCACTATGTCACGCCTGACCATCTTGCACAACCCTCCGCCTGCAGGACCGTAGGAGCTGACTGACCTAATTAGCTGTTTGAATAATTGCTGTACTGTCTGGCATGTGGCTGATTTGTGTGTGTGTGTGTGTGTGTGTGTGTGTGTCACATAACAGAGGGAGTGACAGTGAGGACACATGGTCAATAGCTGGGCTAAAATTAAACATTTGCGCTGCCGATCATTCATTGCTTTAGACAAATCAGAGTTGTATGCAACAGTAGACAAGCCACCATTACTGCAGTCAGATCTCACTTTAACCCATATATACATTAACACAGCAAGGTAATGTACCTGTAAAGGATTTCACTTGTTTCACAGAGATCATGTTACATATTGAAAATAGTAATCAAATGCCATTAAAATAAAGGTTATAATCAAAATGTAGTTCAGTTTATCAGGCAGCTAGACGGCTTCTCTCTTTTGTACTGTAATCAGCCGCTACAACAATGCACTTCAACTTTGGAAAAATACAAAAAGTAAAAGCCCCAAGCCTCTGCTCTATGAAATATATTTCACTTGTATAATTTCTCAATAAATTGTTGTGTTCTGCTCGCATTCTGAGCCAACCAGGGGCAGCTAAAGAAGCAATCTGTCTAGTAAGGGCTGATAGTGAACCCTGCATAGCATCTTTTGCTAGCTTGGTCCCTTGTTGTTTCCTGGTCAGAAATCCACTTTTACAGTACCATGCGTTTCCAATTTGTAATAAATTATTTATTTTTTCAGATTACTATGCACAAAATCATGGAGTTTGATGATTTAAATCCTTAGCTACTAAGGAATTCCTGCAACTATGCCACAGCAGTAATCGGGGTGACGTTTACACATAACACATCAATTAGGATTTAATCTGTACAGACGGGTCAACCAATATCACAGACATCATTCATGTTAGGAGGTCTCACGCCTTTTGTTCTTTTCCTAATCACATGTCAATATAGTTCTTCCTGGGCGGCCTGGTAGCTCACCTGGTACCGCACATATACAAAGGCTGAGACTGCAGCGGCCTGGGTTTGACTCTGACCTGTGGCCCTTTGCTGCATGTCATCCCCTCTCTCTCTCTCCCACCTTTCCTGACAATCTTCAGCTGTACTAACAAAGGCAATAAAAAAAAAAAAAAATATTAAAAAAAAAATATTTCTTCCTGACTGAACTTATTAACACTATTCCCAATGGGAGACATGAAGCAATATATGCCTCGATATGAATCCCCTTGTTCTGGCTTCTCCCTGAACAACCTGCCTCTTTTTTTTTTACGTCAGTATGAGCCACGGGGGGATCAGCTGATGCTCAGAGAGTAATTTCAGCAAGCCACACAGTCCGCTCTGCTGTAAGCACTTGTACAAAGGCCAAGTGCAATGCCTCAGAGGAGTATTGTTAGTCAGTAGTCCAGTGAGGAGGTGTAATGAACCAAGCAATCAGTGTTACTTGCTTATAGCCCAGTGACACACAGCTGATGTGGTCACATATGGACTTATCCATCTGTTTGTAAGACGAATGTACCCAGATGTGTGGTGGCCATCTTGGAGGAATATGTCATCCTTGATTATTTTTCTGCGCTCTCTACAGAGCTGATAGATGACAAGGGCGATACTTGTGCAAATACGGTTATCAGATTCTATTGTTCTATTTTTGTCTCTATCACGTTTCTCATGACAGCATGATTTTCCCAAATGTTAATTAACCTTTTCAAAAAAGCCACTCAAACTGTAAAAGAAGGAAAGAGGGAAAGTAAATGATTGAGTGGGATTTAAAACCCTGGAGGATTTCGAAGAGAAACCCGTTTAGATACATTAATGTTGAACTTTGTTGAGAGAGAGAGAGAGAGAGAGAGAGAGAGAGAGAGAGAGAGAGAGAGAGAGAGAGAGAGAGAGAGAGAGAGAGAGAGGTAATAGCGCTTTCTTGATTGAGGATGCCTCATTATTTGTGGTGATGTGAATCGCGTCAAGGCAGCTTATTATGATCATCAGTGCTTGATCGTGGAGATGGAGGTGATCCACTCCTGGGCTGAGGGCATAGCCATAGTGTGCTATTGATTTGGCTGATAAGAGGTGCTTGTGTTACAAAGGGCATGCATCTCAGTCTTCCATTAAGATAATTAAGCTTTCTATAGCCTTTTGCACACCTCTGTGGCTGGTTGAATGAATAAAATAATGAAATGTGTTTTTTTGCAGAGCTCAATGAACTATGCAGCTACGTGCCGTGTGTAAGGGTGTGCAGGTGCTGCAGTACAAGGAGAGAAATAAATACTACTAATTCTCATTGGAGAAACGAGACTGACCATCAAATTCTAAACTGACCCTTCAAATGTTGAAATTTTCAGTTTATTTTTGTGCATGAACTTAATTTCAGGTTTGAAGTTATTTAGATGCTGCTGAGAACTTATTCTGCCATGAATATATAATATACTCTATACGGAATGCAGCTATTTTCATATTACACAGGGCTTTAACCCCGAAACTTGACACAGTGCCCTCTGAACACACACTGCTTGTGGTCGTCTTCCACCCTTTTATTCGACACGCCGAGGGCCTTCTCGGAGGACCTGTTTTGTAGCGAACCATTTGGTATTAGCATTTTCAAAAGGGCAATCGAGTCAGCCCGTCAGAAAACAGGGAAAGGTCACCAGGTTTCCTGCCGCTTAAAACCTCCACACTCTATCAAGTTCTTGCCTTGCTGCCACGGGCTGGCTCATGCCAAATTGAGAGATTGCCCATTTTTCTCCCCAGTGACATTAAGAGGGTCATTTAGCACTCCAGCTCCGAAAACCCTGATTGGGCTGAACAACCCCCGTCCCCCCACCCCCACCCCGCACCCCACACCCCACACCCCGCACCCCCACCCTGGCATGCTGGGTTGGGAAAGGGCTGAGAGCACAGGAGGGTGTTTGTGAGGGAATTCTCCATGAACGTATGTCTGGCTTCCAGTGAAACTGGTGGTGCGTGCCTGGTGCGTGCCTAGTGGCAAAGCAAGCAAGGGCCCCCATGGAGGCTGGTTCCAGCGGTGGGGGGAGATGTGCTTACACGGTTGAGTTAGCTAAGCCCGTCGATCCAGAGGGGACAGAGGGGGTGGCATCGGGAGGAGAGGCAAAGCTTAAGGGAGCAGCGCGAGTCTTGGCTGTGGATGAAAGTGCTGCCTCACAGGCGGCGATATCTCTGAGTACCGTGGGGTTGACCTTGGCAAGCCTGCACTTACTGCCAACCCATCTGCTTGTTATAGAGATGTAATGGCTAGGGTGGTAAGTGAGTTATCTTGTTACATGTTTGTTATTAGAATAATTTGTTGAAAATGTTGAACGCACAAAACCAGATCAAAACCAAAACAATGATATTCTCACTGCATACAGGGAAACTAGTACATCTTAAGCTGATAGTTGGACATTTGCATCCACCCATTTCTCAATTTTCTATTGGCCAACACATAGTACACAGAGTACACCAGTACAATATATATATATATATATATATATATATATATATATATATATAAAATATATATATATATATATTTATATATATATATATATATATATATATATAATATTATATATATATATAATATATTTAATATAATATATATTATATATATATATATATATATATATATATATATATATATATATATATATATATATATATATATAAATAAATAATTCAAAGACATGTACAGAATTAACAATGACAATATGTACAATATGAAAAGATGTAAATATATGTACAGTGTGAAAAATAACTAATAATGAGTACAATGAATGTAAAAACCATTTCAAATGACAGATTTCTGTTTGTTTGTTTGTGTCTGGGTGATGTCACATACAGTAATTTCGTGCACCAATCAGGATTCAGCACTATTTAAATCAGAATATGATGACAGGTGGTGGGTTTTTTGGTAGCTGTCATTTAAATCTGATCATACACCCACACAGTGCTGACATAGCAGATTAGCTGTTAAACTTTTCTAATAATAACAAAAGACGCTTTTTCTCTGAACTTTAACTTTGACTGTTGCTTATTAAGTTGTGAATATTAATGATGTTATAGAGAATACTGAAGATTCAGTACTGAGAGCCCTGGAAAACCAACCATCTATGTACAGCTATTGAATAATAAACTTGAATTTTTTGTAATATCTTATCTAAATTGAGATACATAACCACACATCGTCTATACGATTAAAAAAAACTGCATTTAGTGCGTTTGTCACTGATCATCATTGGAAATATAGGACAATTTCACACCGATGATTACAAAAATAATTGATGTAAACAAGTCTTCAACAGAAAATATTCATTTAGAATGTTGTCCCTGCTGTTAATCAGTTTCAAACTGATGTGGTTTTTGCTGGTGATGTTTCACAGATTATTACATTTCCATTTTTACTGGAAATTGTCTCTGAAATGTAATTATGTGTACTATACATATTCAAACAAACACCTTTATTATTGCTTCTTGACACAAACCAGTCCCTTTTCATTGACTAATACCTTTTGTGTACCACCACCTGGTGCCACAGCTGTTGGTGATGTTATCTTGTGGATGACAGGGTCCACACTAATGTGAAGTGGCATCCTTGGGGTTTGCATGGATTTTCTTTTCTTTTAAACCAAATCTCCCGATTAAAATTAAGAGTCTGAATCTCAGTCCTGTTGTTTTCATTTTCTCGTCCCTCCTCGCGCCCCGGTCCTTCATTGGCTCTGTCAGTCTGTAAATGACATCTGAATGTGTCTTTCCACCTGCTCCTCTCATCATTAGCATGTTATCATCGCCTAAACACTCTTTCTCGCTCATTGCCTCCTTTCTCTCCCCTCTCCTCTGTCTCTCATCACCTGTCCTCAACCAGTCCCTCTCCGTCCCGATTTCTCTCCATTTTCTCCCTTTATACCCCTTGTCCTTTTTGCCTGAGCGGTATGTCGTGAGCAGGTAAATAAATCACTAAGCAGCTCTGGAGGAGATAACGAGGCAACGGGGGATACTCTGCACTCTGCAGATGTGTGCAGATGCTTTGCCTGGAGCCACATGGAAGAGGACCATGCTACTTGATATATATACACACCAGATATCTGCTATGCCCCTAGAAAAACACATGGAGGACTCTAATCAAATGCTCCAAATAAACACTACTTTGAATGCATGAAGTGTAATATTTTGCCGGCCTGTCTGTATTAGATTAAGTAACATTTCGAGGGGCAGCAAAGGGGGCAGAGAAAGGGAGTGATAGAAATGTGCCCATGTTCAACCTTTTCTTTCACGCTCAGAATTTACCACTCTCCCAAAAATGATTCATCGTCTCTCAACAGGAGTCCAAGGAAGCAAAGAGGGAGATTAAGAGACGGTGAAAATATGCCCAGGATGAAATTCACTCTTGGTGATTTTACATGCAGAGATACAGAGACAATCACCAACATGCAAAGTCCCACTTACATTTTGTGAAAAGAAGAAGAAAGAGACAAAATTGTGACATTAGGGTAATGAAGGGAAAACGTTGCTAATGAGAAAGAGAGACACAGACGGAGAGAGAGGGAGAGTTTACTTCCATGCTGGATTGGTGACAGTCAAAGGAGCATAGTTCAAGAACAGTGAAAGACTCTGAAGACTTTAAACATGCAATTAAATCCCTGCTTTGGAAAAATTATTATTCAAGCCCTGAGAGAAAGAACGCTAGCTTTTCATCATTTAGAGGAAAGTGGGGGAGATGAGGTGAGAAAGATGATGAGTGGGGAGTAAAGGCTGCCATCAGAGAGATATCCTCTTACCAAATGACACTAATAAGCAACACAGAGAGCTGAGGAACACAGGGACAAATAGATTGATTGTTCAACCACGGACCGAATGATGGGCAAGGAAAAAGATAAATAAGTGAGGAAATATTATCACAGTACATTATACAACACACAGTTTGCTATGATTGCATTATACTGTTATAATTAATGTTGGGGTGGGTCTCCAATATGGAAAGGATGTAATTATTGCAGAAAAATTGCCAGGGTGTGTGTGCATACGTGTAGCATAGGCAGATGTGTGTGTGTGTGTGTGTGTGTGTGTGTGTGTGTGTGTGTGTGTGTGTGTGTTTGTGTGTGTGTGTGTGTGTGTGTGTGTGTGTGTGTGTGTGTGTGTGTGTGTGTGTGTGTGTGTGTGTGTGTGTGTGTGTGTGTGCTGCATGTAGAAGTTTATGACATTGAGGAGTTTTCTTCCTGCTGATTAGGCAGGTGAAGTGCTACAGTATATTAGGATTTGCTCAGCTAAATGCTTCATGGCATCTAGACAATGGCTTATTTATTAACACTTCTGCCAACCATTGGCAAAGCAAATGGAAGCTCAATTAAGGCGAATAAATTAGGATTAACGTAGAAATGCACCGCATTTTCATTTTAATTAAATGTGTTTATTATTTATTTCCAGAGTTGTTGCAGAGGGGAAGCAGACGCCTCGCTGCTTCTTTACAGGATGACAGACTGAAGGAGAGTTACCCAGGTAGAGGTCTTTGTAATCAAAGTGGCTGCTGGTTGACACAGATTGTGCACTTACACATTTTATGACAAAATGATATTGTTGTCATTAGCACTGATAGAAATTCACAGAAAATCCTCATCCCACAGCCTGATTCTGAACGCATTTATGATCCCTGCAATGCGACAGAGAGAGCCGAATCAACACGGCCCTTCCATTTCATTCTTTTAAAGTTACGCTTGGCGAGTTTTTATGAGCTCCTACACAAATCATATTAGATGAGTTGCCACCAAGTCATTTCTTATATATTACTGCACCTCATCACATCCCCAGAAGGAGAGAAGGCAAGAAATACAGCGAGGGCCCCATACAGAGTGCCACACCGCTAAATGGCAGGGAGACAGCAGAGGGGTGACACACGTCGTGTCATCGATGTCAAGGCGGCGCGTCTCGCTGTCTCGTACGGTATAATCGAACCAGCCTGGGTGTTAAGGCAGGCTTTTTCTGCCATGCCAAAATGGCTTCTTGGAATGGAGAATGGAGCAATGACAAGACAAAATCAGGGACATGATGCAGGGAGACATAATCGCACACGCTACACCCCCCCCCACACACACACACACACACATATACAATTATATTAATTTCAAACTGAATTATGTTGAATTGGTTCTTTCTAATTCCTGATCCATTATGTAGTTTGGTGGAATATTTTTCTGATATTTGCAGATAAATGGCCAAACATATTTGGTACAAAATCCCATCCAAATCATTTGCAGTGCTGATACCAGAATTGTTTTAATGTTCACTCAAACTTGGCAAACATTATTAGGTTTTGATGAGTCAGCCCTGTAGAATCAGACAGCAGTATTCGTTTTTATGCTTTCACCATTCTGATGTCAGTTATTCAGAGAAACATCCAGTGTAAAAAAAACAAAACAGACACAGTACAATTTATCCACTTTTGTGTAAATAGACCACAATTCAATCACACAATGTCTTGTGTTTGATCGAGAGACAACACTTTTTTTTCAAAGGATGAATGAACTGGTTTCCCCTGCCACACTTACTTCTAAAACAAACAAAATGAGGAGAAGATTAAAAGGTAAATGTGCCGATACATGCAGGCAAGTTCACCGAGAAACAGAAAAATCCAACCCATATATTAGAAAGTGAAGAGAGGCTCGTGGGAGGAAAGCAGATGCACCATTAAGGTAATTTACAGTGTTTCATTAAAAAACATTCCTGAAATATATTAAAAATCAAAACCTACATTCGCGTAAAAGTTAAGACCCAATTTCCTTGAAACCCAGATTTATACACTGTAATCAGACAGCTGATCAGACAGGCAACAGAAGGAGGCATCCGAACCTTTATCTGTTGCATACTCCCCAAGCTGCAGAGAAGATTGACATTTTACTGAAATGACCAGAGCATAGGCAGTTATTATCACTGAAGAAAATCTGTCAATCACAGAAACAGAAACAGCCGAGAATGCCTCACTACAAGAGCAAATGTGTTTTTAAACAAGCACTTAGAGTTTGTGGAAAAAGTAGTGTTTCACTCAGAGCCAGAGGAGGTAGGTTTGTTATTACATAATTACATAAGCGTAACCCTTTGTTGTGCATTACCTCCCCTCCACAACTGAACCCAGTAGGAGTACAACGGTAGCTTTAGCAGCACTTTGCTTTGAGTGGTCTAAATACGCCTATACGTCCATTGTCTTCTTGGGTAGATACAAGCATGAATCAGCTCTCCATTAGACTTTTGTGAGGGAGCAGAAAGACAACCCACAGCTTTTATTTCCTTTATGTTACCTCTCGGGTCACAAAGATAGAAGGGTTCTTTGCAAACAATAATATATGGCAAATACCCACACAAATGCCTTATGAAGAACTTTCCTACATTTACTTATCATGGGAGAAAACGAGTTTAGAGCCCTGAGTCAGACAAGGATGGAAGCACTGTGGTATTGTAAACACCTATATTGGGAGGTTGCTAGAGTGGAGCCCATTTAAGTATTGAGGTAAATTAGGTATTAATTCTGTGCAATGAGAATTGCATACCAAGTCACGTTGACAGCGGCTGGCGACTAAATTAACAAAATAATGAGATTTCGACAAAGAGAAAGGAAGAGAAAGGGCAAAAGAACCTGATGGAAGGGACAGATGAAGGAGAAAGCCGTGAGACAGACAGACAGACAGACAGACAGACAGAAAAAAGAAAGAAAGAAAATAAAAAGATGTCATTTTAGAGGAGAAGGTAAGATAGGTGTGGAAAATAAGGAGGTAAATGCAGTGAGAGAAAGGGCAGAAAGGGAGTAGTAAACTGCAATTATAAACACGTCTCTATAGTAACCACCTGGTAATTTCACTAGCAGGAGCACGGTGGAGGAGGCGGGGGGAACAAACTGGGCCACCATTTACCAGCATCAGTAGAATCAGGCTAGTTGTTACAGTAAAGAGAGACAGACAGAAAACACTGGCTGGGCATTAGAATTTTAAAAAACAAAACAGACTTTGAGTTTGTTTGGAATAAAAAGAAGAGGGGGAAAAAGAAAACGAGACGCTCACCCTCATCCCTTTTCTTTAAACACAAGCAGAAAACGTGTCGTGCTCCCTTGGGCTCTATAATTCTGTGATTTGTCTGTAGTTTTATCCTGCTGGGGGAGTGATTCCATCCTTTCCTTTTACTCTGAGCAGCTTCCAGGGTGCTCTGAGCCTCGCTGTGTAAAATCACGAGCAGTTACAGCTCACCTTTGCTACAGTAGGTAGGTGATAATGTTGGCAGAGTAAAGACAAAAAAGGTGGGACTGAACATGGAACGTAGAGGTCATTTTTCCTGTATCAGTACGTGCTGCACATACTGTACAGAGCTGCAGCAGTTTCCTACAATGTGCAATTACCCTTCAGCTGTTTCATTGCACATAGTGATTACTGGGTGTGTGCATGTCTTTTTCTGTTGTTGTTCTTTCATCACTAAGGTTCTGCTAGCCGAGCCATAATGTTTTCTAATGTACTGTAACAAACAGCCATTCTCTATTACTGTATGTCTCTTTTCTCCTCCCCCGTGGCTCTGTCTTTGTCTCCATCTCACACACACACACACACACACACACACACACACACACACACACACACACACACACACACACACACACACACACACACACACACACACACACACACACACACACACACACACACACACACACACACACACAATTAAGCCATGGGTGGGATTGTATGCAAGATCAGCCTTCACACCCACTTCCACTAGTAAATCCCAATAATACGCCTGTATGCATTCTGCATACGCCACCCCTGACATACATACAGCAGGGTGTTACATCTGGAGTGTCTAATATACTGTTTCATCTAGTTGTCATATAAGACACTCAGACAGCGAGAGAGAAAAAAAAAAGTAATCTACATTCAGATATATGACAGCTTCCATTAACCAGGAGTATTTGAGCCCAGGGATCGGGCAGTATCCCTTTACTTTCAATTCTCTCTTTGTAAAGACAATCCGGGTAAAGCTCTTCCCCTTGCTGCACCTTCCCTCCCTCTACCTCTTCCCCCGCTACCTCGGTCTTTCCTGACAATACTGCAGATAAGACAGCAGTGAACAACAATGAGACCGTCTCATGCAGCCCACGGGGTCACCAGAGACCAAGGGGGAGCCCTCCCAGGGACAAACCAGGGAGCAGATAAATAACAGTGCACAGTCCATTCTTTGGACTCCATGCAGACTGGAGAATTAATCACAGGCGGAGCGGCTGCTCCTCGAAGTCCTACAGAGCAGCTGAGGCCTGCTGCTACAGGAGCTGCTCATTTGTAGATCTGGTCCTCGACATGCACTACATTCATTCACAATCACACATTGTCAACGCCCCAGACAGAGATGAACACACAAACACAAACACACACACACAAACACACACACACACACACACAGCAGCAGCATTAGTCTCGCCACATGATTGTCCTTGTGAGTGATGGCAGCGGCATACGGCCTCAGGTGAGAGTTATCTCGCCACTTTACAAACTCTGCTGTGCTGTAATGTGACACCAGCATCACTAATAACATGCAATTCCCCCTCCTTCTTCACAGTTCCACATCTCTCTTTCTCACTTTCCCGCTGTGGCTCTCTCCCACACTTGTTTAATTGCTCCCCTCCTTCCATCTTTTCACTGCTCTCTTCCTCTTTGCTGCTCTGTTTTGGTCTTTTTTTCTCACTGTACTGTGATTTCTGTTATAGATGCAGGAAATCTATTCCGCGGGGAACCCTTGAGGCAACATGCAGAGAAATAAATGCCAAGACCATATCACACAAGATGCATATACAGTAGATATACAGGACTTACGTTGAGCAGTGTGCAGCATGTGCTGCCATAGATGACTTATTGGGATTATGCCTGAAACAAAGCATGTGCAATGTAAATGCCTGTGTAAATAAAATATACATAATGCACAGAGAGGTAAAAAGAAGGGAAGTAAAGTCCTAAGATGAAAACATTGTGTTAAATCAAGAGGAGCGTGGTGTGCAATGACAGTGTATCATTAATGCAGTCTTACAAGGCTGATCAACCGAATAAATTACTGGTTTATGTTTATAGCCACCTACTTTATTTATTCATTTATTATTTATCCTTGCATACATTTCTTTCTAACTTGTTATTGTTTTTTTTATATGCAGACATGCAGAACAGAGAAACACAAACTAAACAAGAACAAAAACCCTCACCCACCCCCCACCTTCTGCCGTCTCGAGGAAAATAAAACATATAAACAAACTTCACTCTCCTCTAGTTCTTGTGGCGCTGTGGTCATTAGGTCTGATATTTGTGTTGCTGCGCTTTTCCATAGGTTGATAGTTGATGATTTAGCTTGTTAATCATTGCTGTAGAGAGCTCAAGCATAACTATGTCTAGAAAATTTAAGTTTTATACAAAGTTAGTGGATGGGGGAGCCAGCTTTGAGCTATCATTTTCTTGGTTGCAGTTGAGCCGGCTAGCCAAATTTTCCTCTGTCTCCCAAGCAGGTGTAATTTAGAGTCTTCGTTAAGTAACAAAACAATCGGGTCAGTAGGAATACGACATCCTATCACATCAGATATTATTGATGTTGTTTTATTCCAGAACTCATGCACCTGTTCACACTCCCAGACGATGTGCAGGAAAGTTCCAGTTTGTTCAGATTGACGGAACGTGCAATAGGGAGTTGGAATGACTTTAGAGACGTATCTCTTCCGGGGAGTCCAATATGTCCTATGACATATGTTGAAGTGGATATACTGGTGATTTGGGTTCTTGGAACAGTGGAAAATGTCCCAAACTGTATCCCAATTAATTGCGGTCCCCTCAGGGCTCAGCTCTCAGCTCCTATTTCTTTACTATTGGGAGTTCTCCTATGGATACTTGCATCAGTTTAGCATAACTCTTGGAAACTAATCCTCTCACAGGAAAATCAAACCATTTGATGACTGGGTGCGCCTCAAGACTGTTTCCCCATGGCACTCCATAACATTTTAGGGCTGATCTTAGGCGAAGATAAAAGGTAGAAAGATGTCCTGGGGAACTCAACATACCTTTCTCATTGAATTGCTGGTCTAAAGTATAAATGCCTCTGTCACTCCACTGCTTACAAGCAAAGGGTTTGTTACCAGATATTAAGTGTGCATTGTGCCATATTGGAGTATTCAAATGCCACTTATTGGTGTAGCGTAGTTGCTCCTCCACCTGTTTAAAGTTGGTCAATTTGTTGGTGATAATAGGGCCATAGGCTAGCATACACTTATTTGGACACACACCTGCAAAGAAAAGGTCTTGCAGTCTTAGACTTCCAGTGAGGTTTTGCTCTATTTCTCTCCATGCAACTGTAGATGAGGGATCCATCCACACTCTGAGGGACCTTGCATACATTATAATTCTGTGATTAATAGCAGTGCTTATTCTCAATATCTGGACCGCCAGATGAGAATCAGATTACGCAATGAAAATTCCTAACACATCAGTGAGACCCTGTAAAGCAGCAGACCTGAAAAAAAGGAAATTCTGCAAAGAAGAGGAGGGGAAAGAGCTACTTATGAACCCAAATTAGAAATCATTGAACCTGGCAGGAAAAGCTTGTCCATTTTATCATTGATAAACACTGGAGGGAGAAAAATAGATGCAGGCTTCTCTGTTTTGAACCAATTCAATTAAATTTTATTTATAGTATCAAATCATAACAAGAGTTATCTCAAGACACAACAGATAGAGTAGGTCTAGACCACACTCTATAATTTTCAAAGACCCAACAATTCCAGTAATTCCCAGTTCCAAGCAATGTTTTACTGAGACAATGCTGGGCCGTGTTCATCTGGCCCCTGCAAACAGGCCCAGCTGCCAGAGTTTGTCTATCTGTCCAGGAGGGCCCAGTCCTATCACTGGTGCATCTCGGCTAATCCAGCTAATCCTGCCTCTCCCCGCAGACACCTGATGTCTCTTGGCTCCCCTCCTTTGAGCCAAAGTTGCATGAGAAAAAAAGCCTGTCTTGTCAACGTTTGTCTTTTGCGCTACTTCTCCACACACAAGTCCAATTTGAGTAAGAGGAGGAGGACAGACCTTGGCAGTGCAGCCTCTCTCTCTCTCTCTCTCTCTCTCTCTCTCTCTCTCTCTCTCTCTCTCTCTCTCTCTCTCTCTCTCTCTCTCTCTCTCTCTCTCTCTCTCTCTCTCTCTCTCTCTCTCTCTCTCTCTCTCTCTCTCTCTCTCTCTCTCTCTCTCTCTCTCATTTCCGAAAATATCCTGCTCCCTAATCCGGCTGGAGATGATGGGAACAGGGCAGCTTGTCTTCCGAGGTGTAATATTGGATTCTGCCTGTTGCCCATCTCCATCCTACAGGGACCAACTTTGTGTGATGAGTAAGCAAACCCTAACGAGAGAAGACTTCCCTGCTATACAGCACTACACAGTTTATGATAAAAACTACAAACTGAAACAATGACACAAAGACAGTGATACTACTAAACTGGTACGCACAGCCCACATACTCTTAACAGTCTTGGAACGTTTTCCTCCTCTGCAAAAAATAAAAATAAAAACTCTCCTTTAAGACTAAACTCTGAGGAAACTGATTGCTGATTGGAGAGAGAAGAATATGTTTGTTTGATAAACCAACACCACAGAAATGTCATGTCAGCCACTGGAGTAATTGCTTGTTTGTGTTACTCTGTGCATATTTAGCTCACCTATTTTTTTTCCAGATCAATGCTTACAAATATAGATCAGGCAAACTCACATTTGCAGTCCATTTTGACAGATGAATATAATGAGGAGTACTCTGCTATCATTCAAGGATCAAAGGGCAAAATCGAATTTCAGACCTTCATTTCAGATCTAAATCCAATCAATAGCATTTTGTTTTTCTGTGGCAATGAGTGTATTTTATGTTTGCATACATTAATGTCAATCTCTGAACTTTATTAGCTGCAAATGTACGTGTATTTGTAGATGCTTTTAAATGTGCCTCCATGTGCAGAGGTGTATTTGTGAGAGTATGTTTGTGAGGGACTGTGTTCTGCATGAGATGTCATTCAAATAGCACACTGTGAGTGCTGCGAGGCTGCGATAAGCGTAAAGATCTGATTTCACTTCTCAGCGTGCCTACCGCTTCGGCTAATTTTCATAATTAATTAAAAAGCCGGTAAACATTACATCACGCTGCTGATAAGTTTCCCCGCTGTTCTTCTTGCTTCCCAGTAACTGTGAATTATCAGTGTGCGTTGCATTTTCCCTCTGTACTTCACTATTGACTATTAACTTCAATAAAGTGATAGTATGGACATAATGTTTGACACCACAGTGAACTGACACAATGTGGCCCCTGTCAACCTGTCAATCAGTGTGATGAGACTGAAGCTGGGCACCAAAGACTACATAACATTTCTGGTATGTGGTAAATATATGAAAATCAATGGCCACATTATGCAGATTGTTTTCCATCATCTTAATGTTACTTGACATTAACTCGTGAAGGCTTAAAACTTCCCTCAAATCACGTTGTGTTATTCTCTGCTTCTTTCACATCTTTTCATTAATGAGCTGTTACACCCTGCACATTTACTGCCAGTCTACAGATGGAGAGAAAAACAAGGAGAGATTTTTTTAATGTTATTTCTTATTTTAATTAACTTTTTTTTTTATCCAAGTTACTCCCACTATGATCCAGGATCTCATTTACAAGCCAAGATTAGTAGCTTCATATTGAGCCACTAACAAACCAACAATAAAATAATAGTGAATAAGTGACGTGCAATCCAAGCAAAAGGAAGCGGGAGAGCAGGAAAGACGAGGGACGAGGGTGAGAGAGGTTTCAAAATGATGTGCTAGCAGCTGCCTGCTGTGAACAAGCCCTCTCAGCATCCAGGTCCTCATTGGTTGAGATGACTTAAGAGTGGCACCATGGGCCCTTCACTCTACTCCACCACCATCCTCCATCTCCGTCTTCTCTCTATTAATCTTTCACTCGTATTCCTTCTCTTTCTTCCCCTTCCTCCCACTTTCCTCTCTTTTTTTTATTTGCTGCATCTCTTCAGCTTCCTCTTCTGAGTCCTTTCTCCTCGCACAACACTCTTCCTTCTCCTCGTCAGCCAAGCATCTCCTTCACATCTCCTTTACATCCTCCCTTTTCTCTCCATATCTGTCTCTTTCTGTGGGTATCATTACACTAGGTACTAATCTGTCTTCGCTGCTTGTCATACTTGTGTACAGGTCTACATATACATATACCACACCTACCACTGCTTCTCCCTCTTTGTAACCCCACACACTGCTCTAGCTGTCAGCATCACCCACCCGTAGCAGCTGCAGTGTTTGCTTTGGGCCTCGGTGAATAAACAGGTCTCCTGTTGTTTGTCCGTCTCCTCACTGCCCTGTGAGTGTAGTGTCGCTGTCAGGATTAAGGCCCCTAATGAAGAGCAGAGGGAGAACCATGGACCCAAAGGTTGGGGCAGAACAATACTCCAACGGATTAACGCAGCACATAAGTGTTTGGTTGCACCACAGTGTATGATTTGACAAACTCATTCCCAGGGAAATACTCTCTGTGGGTTGCTGCGAAGCCGGCAATGAGCACAGTGAGACTCAGTGAGATTGGCACATCAAGAAAACAGATCAATGCCATTACAAAGAACCCAATCTGAATGTGTACATGTCACACTAAACTAGTTGTAAAGCTATCCAGAAAGATATATAATATTCTGTGGCGTGTAATCTAATTGTTCATAGGCCATATGCTCACAATACTATTTCATCCATTAGTGGGAATCCCTACAGTGAAAAAGATTAGGGAAATAAAATGTGCTAATTCCCCCAAGATGTCCCTCACACACACCTAGAAGCGACAGAAAAGATGGCATGGAGCATCCAAAAACTCCAGAGCCCCTGAAATCAGGTGTAACTCTAATAAATATGGAGCCACACGACGCAAAATAACTGTCCACTTTAATTGCACATTTTCCCACAGTAATTGACGAAATAATTAAGACTCAGAGGAGTCACTGAAACCATCTGTGCAGGTAAAGAGAGGATGTCCAAGAGGGTCGATGAGTGGAAAGAAAGAGAAACAGTACAGCTAGCAGAAAATTAAGAGTGTACGTATGAGAGGCAGATCGAGACAGAGGGCAAAACTAAGGAGAGGAAAAGAGAGAACAAGAGTGCAAATGTGGAGCAAGGAGACGGAGAGAAAAGAGGAGTGGAAGATATGATCTCATTAGTTTCAGTGTTATTCGCCGTGGAGGAACTGCTCTGCCAAATTCAACTTCTGCCAACCAGATTTACCCAAGATACCGAGAGCGGAGTAAAGTTTCCCTGTAGGTGTATGGCTGATTGTATCTGTGTGTGTGCACGTTTGTATTCTTCTACACATTATCATTAATGTACAGTATGAGTGTGAGCATGCACCTGTGTGTCTGTGCTGTGTGTACATACATGTTTGCATTAGAGGTACAGTTACTTATCTGTGTGTCAATGTGATCATTCAATTTAGAGGACAAACACAGGGACACAGCAGACAGCAAGAGAGCACAAAGAGATATGAAGTAAATAAAGGAAGGGAAAAAGACACCACCATTACTCTTCTGATGCCTCTTTTTCGGTGCAAACATTCATTCTTTGTTTAACATAGATACAAACAGGCCATCTGGGTGGTTGCTCGCTAAAGCTAGCAGCTAGAAACGCCACTGGTCTCTATTTGTGCATGCTACAGTAGTATTACAAAATGGTTTGAAGTGGCAGCTGATCATGTCACAGCATACATGCCTAACATGATGAGTGGCTGACAAGAAGATGAAATAGATTTGCTTTAGTCTCTACGATGCTACAATGTTTGTTTTTTCCTCCCAGGCTCACCTGCTGTGCAGATGTGGCTACATTCCCATTGTCAGTGTTTGAGATTGACAAGCTATCCGCTAATGAGAGTGAATTTCAATTTGTGGTGCACAGCAGAGCAGAATGAAATGAGCATTGTGTCTGTGTAAACAGGTAAACGCAGTTAGCTCCCTTAACCAATGAATAATGCCTTAGCGGTGATTGAGGTCCGTAGCCATAGCAACGTTTAGTGCAGGCAAACGATGGGGACTTCAGCAGCTTGAGAGAGCATTGATGCCTCACCTGTGTGAGTTTGTCCATCAGGTTATGTGACAAAGCAACACCAATTAAAGCTGCAAGCAGCGTCTGAGAGGCCTTTGCACCTACATTTGCGCAACCGTTGGACATCACAAACCGTCACCAATGAAAAAGGAACTCTCTGCTGAGTTCAATGATACCTCACACAATAGTCTACATCAAACGGGTGATAAGTTATGAGAGGGGGCATGGCTTGAGCATAGGGGGCAGGCCAAACCATGACCAATGACAAAGGAACTCTCTGCTGAGTTCAATGATACTTCTCACAAGACTGTACCTTAAACGGTTCAAAAGTAATAAAAGCGGGCGTGGCCTGAGTACATGGGCGTGGTTAAAATATAGGGGGCGGCTCAGTATCACATGTAGACCACACACAAGTTTCATGTAAATCGGATGATGTTTGTCATATAAGGCTGATTTCCTGTTGCCAGCAGGGGGCGCTATGACCAAAAGTCAATATTGGCCTGGAGATGTCCTCAGGCCTGGACGCTTGTTGATTGTGGTAAATTTCAAGCAGAATGGACAATGTACACTCTAGTTACAACAACTTTCTCGTTCATCACTAAACACTCAAAATGGCCGCCATGCCACGCCCACACCATTTGACAAAAAGTGTTTCTTATACTAACTTTTCATCTTTAAAAAGGCACACATCAAATGTGAAGGCCATCGGATGAGATCTGTATGAGGAGTTCGTTAAAGTATAGCACCTTGACTTTTACTCTGGATTTCCACTGAATGCAGAACATCTGCGGACCGGCTCCGCTGTGTGTCGGCTGCATGCTCCGCCATCCGTCAATACCCACTAGGTCCGGATTTGTTGCGGGACGGCTGCGGCTGACAGCTGTACAGCTGTAGTCACGAGGAACCACAAGATCTCGCGAATTCATGTAGAATAGAACCGCAAAACAAACAAAAGTTTGTTTCGATCCAGAGGAGTAGAGGGGAAACAAATCTGTGCTGTGTTTTCGCCTTCCGGAGCGGATCCGCAGCCGTTACGCAGCCGGTGGAAATTGGGGGTTAGGCCTACTTCCTGTTGCCACTAGGAGGCGCTATGACTTTGAGCCAACATCGGCCTGTAAATGTCGCCATGGTTGAACTGAAAAGTTTCAAGCCATTTGGACAACGTACACTCAAGTTACACCCACTTCCCATTTCGATGGCGAAACGCACAAAATGGCCGCCCCACCACGGCCATGCCCTATGACTTGAGTTTGTTAAAGTGGAAATGGCCAAAATCGCACCAATTTCGAACTTTCAATTAAAAATGTCGGACTTCCTGTTGCGTTAAGGGTATGCTACATTGTGTATCACGTTTCGTTAGTCTACACATTAAACGTACTGCAGGGGCTCAATTTTTTTAACTTTCTACGGGGCGCCAGCAAGCCATTCTTGTGCACCTATTCCCGAAACCCTTAAAATATGTAAATTTTCACCAGGCTTGATTCGACCGTTTTGGTGAGTTTTTGAGTATGTTAAGCCCCTCAAAAAGGCGATTCATTTGTCGGAAGAAAGAAGGAATAATAATTCCTTCCGTTTCAATAGGGCCTTCGCCGCTGTCGGCGCTCAGGCCCCAATTAAAAGAAATTATAAGTTTTTCTTCCAATGAAATGAACATTTTCACATGTAGAGTCCACAAAATTGGTTGAACCACAGTGGATTGGTATAAAATGTCATATCTCTCTTATCTCCATCTTCGAATTACCAGCATGTGCAACTTCTAGCTGTCTAGCACAAATCTAAGGGCACTGACACACCTGGCCGATTATCGGCCGTGGGACAGTCTGGCGAGGTCAGTGACTCAAATCTGTTCGGTGTGTCCCGTGCCGTCGTCAGTCTGGGGGGCTGTAGCCGTTCATTTTGGCCGACCTGACATGTTCGGTCGGCGGCAAGGCCGTCAGGACTCACCCGGAAATGACGAGCGGAATGAGGTGACTAGAGTCTCTCAAAATCTGATGGAAATCTTTTAAACTGACCTTTGTTGATCTGAAATGAAGACAGATTCAGCAACTGCATGGCCTATTTCTCGCTTAAAATGTTGATGAACATGTTTCAGTGAACTATTTTAGTACAATATGAGATCGTATTCTGAATGGTTGCCATGACAGTCTGGCTTTGAATTTCCGGAGAAAACAGGCCCACGTGACTCGTTCGTCCTATCAGCTGCCGGTTTTTATTTCTTGGGCAACAACACAGAGTAGCGCCCATTGGTTGCGCCGCGTACTTCACTAGCGAAAGGGTAGGGCTGGAGGGATGTTCCATCACCGGCTGCCGTAAATTCCCAAAGAAGAAGATGTTGCGTAATTTCCGGTTTTCATTTCTTGGGCAACAACACAGAGTAGCGCCCATTGGTTGCGCCGCGTACTTCACTAGCGAAAGGGTAGGGCTGGAGGGATGTTCCATCACCGGCTGCCGTAAATTCCCAAAGAAGAAGATGTTGCGTAATTTCCGGTTTTCATTTCTTGGGTGACAATACAGAGTAGCGCCGCCTGCAGTTATCAAGACGTATGACGTTTCTCAAGTTGGTGTCGGGTGAGTGTGTCGGGATGCGACTGATCATATCAACGGGGTTTTCTGTCAACGGTCGGCCGTCGGCTAAATGTGTCTACACCTTAATATGCATTGCAGATAGCAACCAAGAGTGCACTCAGATAGTAACTACCTGAAATATTCAGTTACAATGGAGCTGTCACTCTTGTCAAAGTGGAAATTGTATTTAGCACAACTTTGATGAGTGATAACTGCATTTAGCTATGCTGTAGTCTATTATTTATATAGACACGACGATGGCCAGGTCTCCTGAAATGTCCTGAAATGAAACCGATGATGCGTTTATCTGCAAGTGTGAGCTCTGCATTTAAAAGCAAAAGAAAGCAGGTTAAATGACTAAAGAGACAGATATGGTGCAGAGAATTGGTTGACAGGTTGACATATTTTATAGACTTTTTTTATTTCTCCATTTGTAGTTTTCTAAGCCCAACCATTTAACCATTTTAGTTCCCTAAACTCATCACTGACCTTAATCAATGTTGTTTTTATTGCTTAAACTTAAAATTCATCTATCTTTCTATGGGACATACTGATGAAAAAAGGATCATCCAATTTATGACACTTTTTTCATAATCCAAATCACGCTGTTGTCACATAATCCAATTCTTGGCACAGTAATGGAATCTTGGCATTATTTGGGTCCACAGCACATAATCTGCATTTCAGTTTTATGAGACTATATTGCACTATATCCTCTCTCTTTCTCTCTCTCTCTCTGTCTCTGTCTCGTGGTTTCTCTCTCACAGTTGATCCAATCCGAGTTTGCCAGGTCTAGGAGAGAAGACATTAAACCATAATAAAGGCTGGAAGACGGGAATCAACACATTATAAAAGGATGGGTGAGGAGGTAGTCAACAGGCCCTTAGCTTCCACAACATCAAGGAAATCCCAGGAGGAAAAGAAAAGGAAGGGAGCCAGGTCCATGGAGGCCTGCGGGGAGGACCAGAATACATTACTGTCATCGACAGCACATTTTCCCAGACTCACAGGACTAGAAAATAGTCTTGAGAGCGAGGGAAACAGCGAACACAACCAGTTCAATGAAACTACAAAGTGTTATAGCTGTCAATGGGGCCGTGAATGATGTTGGGGATGGGCTTTGGAGGTGTATGCATATTTGTGTGTGTGTTGTGTGTGTGTGTGTGTGTGTGTGTGTGTGTGTGTGTGTGTGTGTGTGTGTGTGTGTGGTAATGAAATAACAATTACATTAACAAATGTGATCTCATTGATAAATGAATGTTTGAATACTTCAATAGCTTTCATTTAAGAGTGTCTGCCTCATTTCTAAAGCGCAAGTGATAGTCCAGAAATACTAATGCCAAAAATCGAGCAACAGAGTGACGTAGAGACAGAAGTGTTGAACTTAGTAACCTCAGTCCTGCTGAAGAGTCCTTGAGCAAAAATTTGAATATGTACAAACTCTGGTGGTGCCTTTCTAAAGCTTAAAGCAATAGTTAGACATTGTGGGATTGGCTTTTAATTAGTGAGCAGACGGATTTTGTTACCCTTGGACCAAGCCAGGCGAGCTGTTTCCCAGTTTCTAGTCGTTGGCTAAGCTAAGCTAACAGGCTGCTCGCTCCAGCTTCATATTGAACGGTCAGATATAAGAGTTGCTTTGAAATTCTTCTTCATCTTGCAAGAAAGTGAATAAGTGTATTTCCCAAAATGTAGGACTGTTGCATTAATATTTAATTAGTACCCCACTAATGTAGCATTGCACTACTGTAACACTGTCAGACTCATGATGGACACTAAAAAAGGATATAATTGATGCAGCAGAACCAAAGAGAACATCTATTTTATTCCACGTATTCTTTTTTTATTGTCACAACCTGGCATTACTCACAATGCTACTAGATCAGGGGCCTTCAACGTTTTTTAGGCCTAGGACCCCTAAGCTGATAGAGAGACGGAGCAGGGACTACATATTGTATGAAATTGAGTTGCATTTTAACTGGGCCTACACTGCTGCGTTTAATGTTAAACATACATGTAGCACAGTGAATCCTTAAGCTTAACTGTATCTGTGGATGGCAGTGGCGGTACGTGGCAAATTTTACCGAGGAAGCCAGTGAGCTTGGTAAGGAGATCATATTGCCTTATGGTTACATAAAGACTGTTGAA